>NW_005842688.1:583921-594288 GCF_000455745.1 Alligator sinensis | reverse complement strand
CCCCCCCCCCGGGGGGGGGGGGCGGGGGGGGAGGGTGCTCCAAGCTGCCCCTTGCAGGCTGGAACTCTGACAGCCTGCAAGGGAAAAGCCACAGTTTCCCTCATTTTTCTCCTTTAAAGGAGAATCCGTTTTTAAAGTTTGTTCGTGACCCTTTCATATATCTTGTTACCCACTTTTGGGTTGCAACCCACGGGTTGAGAAATGCTGCTTTAAAAGATATCAGCAGCTATCACTGCATATTGTATAAATTCCTGTCATTACATGTGTCCTGATACCAGGTTCTAGACTTCAGAGGGGTTAATGGAGGAATGACTCCATCCTGAAGCCTGAGAGGGCTTAGCATAAGCTAGGTGCCAAGTTGTTCAGCCGTCAGCGCTTCAGGGCACATACAGAAGCACAACTGCAGGTGCCTAGTGACCTTTCATGTTGAAAACTGAGATGCCCATGGACTTTAAGTACTTTCAGAGCTCAGTGACAGGTAAGGGAGATTTGTAACGATGACATTTGTAGATTTCTAAATTCTGCTCAAGTCCTGTATTTTTGGATTTGGGTTTAGATGCCTGCCCTTTTTAAATACTTCAAAAAATCTCACTGAACCCCTATCCTGCATCTTCAGGTGCCTAAATACATATAAAAATCTGCCCTTCAGTCTTACTCATGTTCTGAAGGACTCATCTACTGAATAAAATTTAAAATCTGACTGGTATTAGTGCTTGCCTGAGTACTAGATGAAAGTGGTAATTATAAAGTCAAGAAGAAAAAACCCGTTAGGTGATAATAATTTAACTGATCACAGAGCAAATGCATAGGAAAAATCTACAACAAACCACTAGAGGCCGCTATTTTACTTTTTTCTTTCAACAGCAACTTAATAGGACCAAATATATATTTGGTGGAGGAGGGAAAATGTAAATCTTCAAGTATTTGATGCATCATAGTAAACTGAATTTAAAATACAATTTGTTGGTGCCAGCTCTTGTGATTTTATGCATATTGGTGTTTTTCTTAAAGCCTAGCTCTTGGAAAAATGGGCGTAGAGAATCTCATTTGTTTCATTTTTTTTTTAATAAAGTTTTTAGCAGTCCTGGTAGTAGAGAGAAGCTTAAAAACATAACTTAAGTGTGATCTAAAAGCTATAAAGAACTAGAAGGCAAATAAGCTCTCCAGTCTCACGACTTTTGCAGTCTGATCTTGAACATACAGACATGGGTCTCTTTTCTAGTGACACTTCGCAAATGCAGGGGGCTAACAGGCACAAAAATCACTTAAGAGGAGGCAACATTCTTTGTGGAACAGTGAGTATTTTATTTTTTACATTTTTTCCTCCTCCTCCTCTTTCCTGTACCCTGTAAGTGGCCTCACTTTCTAGAAGCCAGTTCATAACAGAGGCTACCGTCTGCATACCAGAAAGAAGGAACTAAAAGTTCTGTCAAGGAAGAATATCAGAGACATCAGATATGCTCAGTTTACACATTAAAAAGTAGATTCCCCCCCAACAGCATTTCAAACTCAACTTCGTATCTGACAGGCAAATTGTGTTCTCTCCTTCTCGGGCATCAATAGCAGGGAGAAAGGTTTGGCAACAAAATGACAACCCCACCAACACTTGTGAATCCTCATCTTCTCTTGCAGGGCTTCAGAGGGCCAACTAACTGGCCTTGCAACTGCAAACCACTAAACAAGACTGTTGCTGCACAACAAAATACAGAAGCCACGTCCCTATGTGTTGGTTTCAACATTAATGGCAGGACTGAACCAAATGCATACAAGATGCATTTTAAAAAGGTTACCTTTAAGGGATAGTGGGAAAGTCTTCAATGTCAACAAAAAAAGACTGTTTTCCCTGAAGTGTTTCTTTAAAAAAAATGGCATCTAACAAAGGTTTCAATGGCTTCAAATGTAATAAAAAACTGACATTCACCTTCAGGGCTGAGTTATATTATTCTGGGATACAGCTGGGTCCTTCTCACTACAAAGCTGTTAAATTACCTAGTTTGTGGACCATCATACTAAGTATGACAGTCAGTTTGTACACATATGTGAAGGGGTATCAAATTCATCTGGCCCCAAGGGACAGATAACTGGTTCACAACCAGTCCACAGGCTAAATGAACAGTGCAGAGCCAGTTCCATGGGCAGATAGGGAGCACGGTCCACCTGCCCTGCATGCTAGTTCTGGTGCCCACTCCAGCCAGTTCAGAATGCAAGCTACACACAACACTGGACCCAGAGTGACTACCATGTGCAGCTCATGTCCTGGCCCAGCTGGAGCAAATGCCCATATGCAGCTCACATCCTCGACCAATTGGAGCAGGTGTTGAGAGCACTGGATCCAGCATGAAGGAGGGGAGGAGCTTGCGGTTGTTCCTAGACTGGCTCTGCGTGGGTGCCATGTGCAGCAAGGGGCATGCAGCACATGTCCTGGGCCCTGCACGCTGCATGTGACATGTTGGTTGAAACCTGGTGCCAGCATATCTTTGACACTCCTCCTCTAGGGCATGGTTTAACCCTGTAACAATCTTAGCGTACACATACAGACACTAATAAATCAACTTGTTTTACTTTCACTGAACATTCACTCCATTCTTACTTTAAGCACCTTTTATCTATTTACATGCAAGGTTAACTGGGCTTGATTCAGAAATAGAAAAGCTTGTAAGTCATTCACAAGGAAATGTCCTGCTTCTTACCAGTAAGACAAAATAGTAAAGAAAGATATTTTGCCTTCTTCTCCAACTCCCATGTCACTCTTAATAATCCCATACACTGATCTCTCACTCCACCTCCGATTCAACTACAGAAAAAAACAAAGGTACTTACTGAGTCTGCCCACTGCCCTGGTAATTCATTCTCTCCAGCGTAGGGCATCCATGCTTGGTTTCTGTATGCTGTGGGTGGGGTTGGGATAAAATAACCTGTGAACCCAGGTCGGTTTGCTGCTGGGATGGCAAAAACGGCTGGCACCGTATTTCCTGACAAGGAGGATGGAAACAATTACTGATTAGTAATCCTAGCCATCAGTCTAGAGATCAATAGAGAGCATGCTTCAAGTAACCAACCTGGGAAGATGCACTAACTGGACAAAGTAATGGATGAACAGGCAGAGGTGTAGCCTCTGGCATCTCTGAACCAATGATGATGGATGCCAGGGTGGGTAATGAATAGGGGATAGAGCTTTCTGGGTAAGTAGTTGAAAACCTCTGTAGACTCAAACCCCTCCATAACGTTTATGAATTTATTGGTGCCCTATTTCAAAAACTAATTTATTACAGTGCTTACCTCCTTGCAAAGAGACTGGGCAGTGGGGGTGGAGGAGCAGCTAAGCAGGGACAGCCCGAGTCTGCACTTATCTGCTTATCTCCTCATATGCCACAGCACCCTCCTTTAGAATCACTACTCCAGATATAGCCATTGCAATACTCTCCCGCTAAAGCAGTAACCAGAAAGCTTTACCAGTCATGGGCTGGGACAACCTGTCTCTGGTCCAATGTAGGCCAGGTAGTTTGGCTGATGTGTCAGTGGCGGGAGGTCTCTCCTGCATGTGCGCTGGGGCCAGAGAGGCGGAAGCTGCACCTGCACTGCTGCCACTTCCCTCAGCTCCCTGTTTCCTGAATGTGGTACAAGTGCAACTTCCAGTGGGTGGGGAGATGTGCTGGGAACAGGCATCTGAAAGCTGTATCCATGCTGCTGCCACCACCCCTCCCCCCACCCACCACTCCACTATGGCACAGGTGCAGCTGAAAGCTGTGTCCGTGCCACAACCTTAGGGAGGATAGTGCAAGGTAAGGGAAAGCAGTGGTGGCATGGGCCCAGCCTCAGAGCAGTTCCTCGCTATACAGCCCTGGTGAGGGCATGGGCAAGTCCTTCCAGCTCCTTGCTCTAGATCTGGCCTGTATATTGTTGACCTCTGCTCTAAAGTGTCCACTCCTGCCACTGTCAGAGACAGGACACTGGGCTTGGTGGACCACTGGTCTGACCCAGTGAGGCACTAATTATGCTCTGATGCTCTCTTTGTCAGAATGCTCAGGACACCAAACTGGAACACATCATTCCCATCAGCTGCATAGGATGTCTTCTACAGACAGAGCATATTAGAGAAGTCATGACTGGATTCTGGAGATCAGGGCAAGGTATGCTTCCAAGGCTATCTAAGGAACTGTGTGCAACAGTTCAGCAAAAGTGGGAGTGGTATAAATGGGTATATTGGATATAGCCACTTCTTCCCTTCCTAGGTGGGTTGATGGCCCAGTGGAAAGGATAATTGGTGTCCGTGCCCTAAGTTTGGCCATACTATCCTATGACCTGCCTTCAGTATCTATCTAGGGCATGGCATAAATGATGGAACAGCATTACTTTTGTCCCTTCTTCATATTTGCCACACATTTTGCCTTTGTAAGTTTGTTAGGATTCAGGAGTGTTCTCAGAACAACTTATTTCTATTAACACTATAAACCATTACAAAAGACTTGTTACACTTGTATCCTTTTTATAATTTTAAAATACAGCTACCTGAGACTTCACTGCTCTAATACCCCCAAACTCTCCCACAAGAATAGCAAGGCCCTCCCTGTTAAAGTATTTCAATAAAATAGCCAACATAAATTTAACTGGGGGGTGGAGGAAGAAAGAGTATAGGGGGAACAAGAAGCCAATTTGTATAAGAGGGCTAAATTCTCTGTGGGTTTAAGTCAGCAAACCTTCACTGACCCCAGTGTAGCTTATTTTAGATATAAAAACTGAGGAGCTGATCCAGTCCAGTTCTGAACAGCATGTGGGCGCAGAGTGTGACTGAGAAGCCTCTTGTTAGAACTCCATCATCACACTCTGGGGAGGTTGGAAATGATTATTCTTCCTGTAATGAGGTTCATCTGTATCGCTGCATATGGTTAAAGCCAGAGATGGCTCATCCCTGGGGCTCATAAAAGTTCCTTTTGATGGGCAAACAGATTGAATGGAGTGTCAAGTATTTTAAAATATTCCCAGGATACATCCAACCTGTCTCAAAACCTTTTCAATCTTCCCTTACATTTTTCAAATGAGAGAGGCTGCTACAATCTCATGTACTCACAGAAGCATGACTAGGTGTGAGAAAGTGGGGCACCAGTTTAGATGGCTGCCAGAATGGCAGTCCCCGGGAAGCCCAGGTTACAGGGGTTGCTGCAGCCAGTGTGCAGAGAGCCCCTTCTACAGCTACAGCATCAGCTCATGCTGCTGCAGCCAGAATGTGATGAGTTTGTGCTGTAAGACTCTGCTCCCTACCCTTGCTCTCCAGTGCTCAACATTATACCCCACCCTCTGCCCCGATACACCTCTCTGTACTCAATTATGTTTGTCTGGACAAGGTATATATGCAAAGTTATCCAAAGAACTCTGCAAAACACAGTTGAGGTTATAAACATCTTCCAGTTTGAAGCCCTCTTGCCCTGTGAGATTACCTCCTTCCTCGGGTAGAATCATAGAATCATAGAAGTAGGGTCGGAAGGGACCTTGTAGATCTTCAAGTCCGACCCCCTGCCTGGGCAGGAGGAAAACAGGGCTCAAATGACCCCAGCCAGGTAGGCATCGAGCCTTTTCTTAAAGACCCCAGGGTAGGAACCAGCACCACCTCCCTTGGAAGTTGGTTCCAGATCCTAGCCGCCTGAACTGTGAAGTAGTTCTTACGGATGTCTAATCTAAACCTACTCTCCAACAACTTGTGGCCGTTATTCCTTGTTATCCCAGGGGGTGTTAGGGGAAACAAGGTCTCCCCCAAACCCTTCTGGTCCCCCCTAGTGAGTTTATAGATGGTCACCAGGTCCCCCCTCAGCCTTCTCTTGTGAAGGCTGAACGTGCCCAGAACTGGACACAGTACTCCAGCTGTGGCCTGACCAGTGTCACGTAGAGGGGGAGGATCACCTCCTTGGCCCTACTTGAGATGCACCTATGGATGCACGATAGGGTCGGGTTGGCCCTGCGGACCGTGACCTCTCATTGTCGGCCCATGTTCATCTTGGAGTCAATAATGACTCCAAGATCCCTTTCTGCCTCCATGCTCTCAAGAAGGGAGTTTCCCATCTTATAAGTGTGCTGCTGGTTACTACTGCCCAAGTGCAGCACCCTGCACTTGTCAGTATTGAAACTCATCCTGTTTTTGTTAGCCCACCCCTGCAACCTATCCAGTTCTTGCTGCAGTCTTTCCCTCCCTACTAGCATGCCCACCTCACCCCAAATTTTCGTATCATCAGCAAATCTGAACACGTTGCTTTTCACCCCGTCATCCAAATCGCTGATAAAGAAATTGAACAGTGCGGGCCCAAGGACCGAGCCCTGGGGGACTTCGCTGCCCACTTCCCCCAGGTCGAATATGACCTGTCCACCACCACCCTCTGAGTACAACCCTTCAGCCAATTTGCAATCCATCTGACTGTGCAGGCATCAATGCCACAGTCGCCCAGTTTTTTAATGAGGATGGGGTGGTCAACAGTGTGTTTAAATGGCAGTGTGTTTAAACAGGAGAGCTAAGGAAGAGCCTCATCTTTCTGAGTTGGAATACCCACACTACCGCTGCACAGAGTTTATCAATGCCCCTTGTTCAACAGTGCACAGCACATCACTGCATTTTACCAGCTATATTCCACTAAACCCCCAGAAAAATATTCATCTTTCCATGTGCTAAACAAACTATGTCCCTTGTATGTCTGGTGCATCTAGTAATGATGGGAAATGCCTTGAACTAGCGTTCAGGCATGTATTTCCTGCCAGGCCTACATGACATAGCAAACCTGACATCTATATGAATTTGCAATATACTACAGATATCAGAAACATAAACTCTTATATTGTTGTTTGGAGATAGCCCCATAACCTCAAAGCAATAACAGTACAACTGACAGCAATATCTGTACTGGTTTTGAGAGAGCAGTTTCAGTGTCTTCCTGGTGCATGCTCAGAGATGGGGAGACTCAGGCAGTGCTTGCAACCTATACGGAAGTGTGAAAAGGCTGCATTTTGCCACTCTCCAACTACCTCACAAACCAGTTAAGGTTCAGAAGTTCTAAAAATGCATGAAATGCCAACAACAGCACAAGGGCTGTGGATGCAATACAGGGCAGAAAAAGAGGGAAAGTATATGTTCTACTGCTAAATTCCCTCACTAGAGACCATTATTGCTAAAAAATGTTTATAGTGAGCTTGTATTTATACTGCACATCACAATCATGGTCCAGATTGTGAGAGTTGGCTCCCTTGTCCCAGAGTCAAATGGCGTGGAACTGTGTGGCCTGTGGAGGAGCGCTGAAGATACACTGTACCTCAGGCAAGTCCAAATGCCCTGGAATTGCCCTCTGGAAGTGTATACCTTTGGGGAAGGGAGCATATTATTAGGACTGGTGATTACTACCTGCATTTCTCTGACTCCACTCCAAGCCCAGGTATCGAGTTGTTGGACTTCTATCCCAACTCCTCTCATATCCATTTTACAATCCTGCTCTGGAAGATGGTGGGTTAGAAGGAACACAGCATGTTCTGCCCAATCTGCCTGCTGGATGAGAGGAGGCAGGTGCTGCTGCCTGGGGCCAGCAGCAGCACTGAAATTCCTGGCACTGGATGCAGGCTGAGCCCAGTGCTGGTCTGTCATCTGGTAGGCAGATCAGGGGCCCGCAGCCCCGGGAGGACTCCGGCACAGCCCCTGCAGCCCTCCTGGGGATGCGGGCAAGCCCCCAATCTGCCTGCCAGATGAGAGGAGGTGGGTGTTGCCAGTTGGGACCAGCACCAGGAAGACCGGTGGTGCTGCTGGCCCCAGATGGCAGTACCCGCCTCCTATAATCTCACATGCAGATCGGGAGCCCGCCTGCACCCCTGGGAGGGCTATGGGGGCTGTGCCGGAGTCCTCCTGGGGGTGTGGGTCCCCCATCTGCCTGCTGGATGACAGGCAGGTGCTGCTGCCTGGAGCCAGCGGCAGCACTGATCTTCTTGGCGCTGGGTGCAGGCTGCGCTCAGCACCGGTTTGTCATCTGGCAGACAGATAGGGGGCCCGCAGCCCTGAGAGGACTCCGGCATAGCCCCTGCAGCCCTCCCAGGGGTGCGGTGAGCCCTCAATCTGCCTGCCTGCCACATTTTATGATTCCCCATTATAACCTACGGGTGAAACGGCGAAACAGCAAAACAGTTTCAACAAAACAAAACTGAACTGTGCTTTCGAAACAAAACAAAACATGAAACAAAACACTGTTCCATCAAAACATCGAAATGGAAGTCAAAGCGGAACAGTGCTGTTTCGCACAGCCCTAGTCTGCAGAGGCTTGCCTAGTGCTCTACAATAAAAGTTGTTTAGTTCTTCTTCTTCATGTATTTATTGAACCTGATGATCACTACACAGGGCACATACCCTAGTGACCCAGGCACACAGAAGTGGCTCTTGTGAACTACAGTGTACTTTATACTTTGACATTTTTAAAAGAAGGGATTGAGTCTATGTCTTTTCTACATCCATATATGTATCTCCTATCTTCTCCATTAAGAAAAGACTAGATCCTTCAATCACAGTATATTTATATAACAGTTTAGAGGACCAGGTTTTTATTCTTAGTAGTAAAGGCTGAATATGATGCAAATGACTACCTAATACTTCTCAGAAGGCTAAGAAAGGAATTGTTCAGAAAAATTAACAGAGCAATGCCTAATAAACTTGCCTACTTCAAGACTCAGAATCTCAGTTTAAAATCTTTTAAATTTACAAAGCCAAATTTTTGCCATTCTTCCATAACAGGTATTTTTGTCAACAGGAAACCATTTCCTATTTTTTCCCTCTGGTAGGTCTTAGCCAGTTACTGTCAAAACACTATATCTCCTGGGTGAAATAATTGATTGGTTTATAAAGAAAAGTCATACTACAGGTTCTCAGCTACATTGTACCTTTAAGGTATAGATGGTGGTATGGGGTTGTGTAGAGGGACAGGACCCAAATGAGCTCTGCGGTATTATGAAAGCAGGTGCTATGCATCCCAAAATACAATGGGAGCTCAGCCACTGCATTACCTTTAGACAGTGTACAAGCACAGCTGGTGGATGTTGGGGAATCGGACCATAGCTCCCTATCACCTTTGGGAGAGCCAAGTGCCACCAACATGGCTAGATTGCTACACTGAGATTTTCATGCCCAGCTCAGGGATTTAGCCACATAAGTCAATAGGAGCTGTGTAGTTAAATCCTAAATCTGAAAATCTCAGTGAGGTTATACATGTGCTTAGGTTACAGCTCCTTGCACTACATTTACATTTCTTTATTCACTAAGCAGGGCCAAGCACTTTTCCCATGTGGATATTTTATGGTGCTACCATACAGTACAGCATGCACCTTTGTACACTTCGGGGCTGAAAGCCACAATGGAAGCAACCATGCACTTAAAATAGGAGTTTGAATGCTTTGGTCTATTAACAGCTGTCTTATCCCCTCTGGAAAGAGTTTGCCAGTCTAGCCATACTGATACAACAACAGTGGTAACACCATTCTGTGCACAAGCCACCGGAGACCCAGCTTTTGCTGTTGAAAGAATGATTTTCCTGACATAACATATCTACCTGAATTCAAGATGACCCCCTAATAGTTAGAGGCTATACATGGAAAAATTATAAAGCTTTCTACATTTTTCTACATAACAAATCTAAGTATTGAATAGTCATCTTAAATTCATCCCCTCTGCCACTGGCTAAGAAAGCATGGGCAGGGGGAAGGGCCAGATCCCCTCCCCTTGTCCCCCACTCAGCCCTTGCCCTCTCTACCTGCCCCCCTGCCCATCGCCCTCCCTCCAGTTGCCCCACTTTCCTGTTCCCCTGCTACATGTTCTTTGTTGCCTGCCCCCGTTCCCCTGCTATCTGCCCCCTTGCCACTTGCCCCTCCTCAGTGCCTGCCCCCCATCCCTTGCCCCGCCTCCTTGCCACCTGCCCCCCCCATCCCTGTGCCTGCTCCTTCTTCCCCTCCCCCCCCACTTACCTTTTGGACAGCTCCAGATCTTGGGCAGTCAGCAGCGGCGGCGGCCCTGGTCCTGGACCAGGCGCAGCCCGGCCAGACAAAAGCAGTGGTGGCACTTCTGGGCCTAGCTGGATCAGGGCCGGAGCCGGAGCTGAAAATAAATGGGAGAGGGGGGGCAGAGCCAGAGCCAAAGCCAGAGCTACCGCCTGCCTCAGGGCAGTACTCAAATCTAAAATGAGGTTTTATTCCACCCATGTGGACTGGGGGGCGGGAGCGGAGGTGGAGAGGGGGAGTGACAACTCATCTTGGATTCAATTAAATACTGTACTTAGACCAATTCCATCAACGTAGTAAGCTATACTGGAAAGTGATTTTTTTTTTCCCTTTAGAAAACTTATTGCTGCACCTCTGTTGCTTAC
>NW_005842688.1:548851-583890 GCF_000455745.1 Alligator sinensis | reverse complement strand
CCTGCTGACTCCATATATCCACCTCAGCATTCTCATCTCCATCACCATCATCATATCCAACCCTTTTTTCTTCTTTACCGGAAACTCTGATCCATACAACAATATTTGTCACCATCTTGTCAATTTTTTCTTTCAGGTGAATTGCCATTTTCCTATCACAAAACATGCTATTCACTTCCCTCCTTTCATTTTTACCTTATTGATTCTGCTCCTAACATCCTCATCTATTTCTCTATTTTCTTGCACCATGGACCCTAGACACTAGAACACATGGTTGATTTGGACTAATAATCCAATACCACAGATGTATGTGCCCATGTCGTCTGAAAAATGTGTATAACATTCTTCCCCACCCCCCCGGTGATGCATGAACTGTACCTTTTCAGTATGTTTCTCCATTTGCCCAAGCCCCTTCTCTACTTGTTCTCCACTTCCTAAAATCATGGCCACATTATCCACCCAGAGGTATCCCTCCAGATATACAGACCTCACACAAGTAGGATTGGACTTACTACTGACCCTTGATGCACCCTAACCTGGATCAGAAATTCCTCCATCTGCCTGCATATGCTTCTAACTCATATTTTTGAGCATCTCTACATGCCTTGCATGACTCCGGCTGCCAATTGTTCCCTCATGCAGCACTGTACCACTTCACTTCTCTTGGTACACAGTGAGACACACTTTCTGTGTCAGTGAACACCAGGTTTTGTCTGAACTTCCATTGGAAGTCTCACTGTAAAATAAGGCCAATCGATTTCCTTAATATGAACACAAGCTGACTATCACAATTTTTGTACTTCTCAATCTTTGTTCAGCAACCTCTTCCCATAGTTTCATTATAGAGAGATAAAGCTCATGAACCACATAACTGCCACAGTTGTGTATCTCTTCTTTGTTCTGAAAAGCAGGCATCATGAAGCTCCTTCTCCATGCATCCAGAATCTTTTCATAAAACATGATCTAATTAAAGAATACCATGAGATGACTTCTGCTTTCTCATCCTAGTGCTTTGCATGCCACTCTTGGTACCAAAGTACTCCTCATATTATTACTTTAATAATATGCATTATTAGTGACGATGAGAGAACTAGGCAACCAACTAATGCCTCTAATGAGCTCAGTGACTCAAACCCTTATTTCTTTTCAACTCCTAGCAGGAGTTAGACTCAACACAAGCAGAAATGAAATTGAGGGAGAAAAATCATTGTTCTATCTCTCTGGCTTAATTTTTGCCCCAAAATTTCATCCTTTCCTTTGTTGCCCCTTTTTCTTTTTCAAAGGGAACAACGAGAAACTGCTTTATTTTACAACCAGCTTCCTTAGGTGACTTAATTACTACATGATTCAAGTACATCACAGTGGCTGCATCTACATGAGATGCTTACTGCACAGTAGCTCATTACTAATGCGCAGTAGCATCACCGGGCACAAACCATCAAGTGATGCTACTGCACAGTGGTAATGAGCTACTGTGCAGTAAGCATCACTAGGCAATTGTGCCAGGATACTACTGCACAGTAATGGTTATGCAAGCACTAAATGACTGCACAGTAATAACTGCACAGTGGACAGCTTGTGCAGACATGCCCAGTGATACTGTAACAAACTTGGATTCAGAGTCACAGTGGAGCAGAAAAATACTGCCTAGTTTTGTTGGCATTTTCACAATGGCAAAACTTTGGAAAGAGCAAAGAAGCAATTCAAAGCCAACCTTTTCTTCCTTTTGCTGGGTGTGTCAAATGTATTACATTTTCACATAGATTATAAACAGCTTTGTGAGCAGACACAGGGAATGTTAGTATTATTTGCCTTACAGTAACACAATGGCCCCAACTGAGCCTGGGGTTCCATTTTGCAAGATACAAATACATAAGATAAGACAGTCCCCTTCTCAAGAATTTATGAACTGAACAGAAAAGACACAAAGAATAGCAGAAGAAAGAGACTCAGAGGTAAAGTTGCTCATCCAAAGTTAGACAGCAAGTCAGTGGCAAAGCTGGGAACAGAACTCTGTTCTGCCTTCTGACGCTGTCCTCCTTTGGACAAGAAGTAAGCTGTTCCTATGCTTTACTTTCAACCATTAGCAAGAGACTAAGGCTTTGGATTGATGTAACCTGAAACAGCTTTGAAAGGGGAAGGCAGAGTTGTCTCTTCAGAGCACACATCAGGTATCACACTATAGCTTACATCTGCGTGCTCCTGTAGAGATAAAAGTGAGTCAAATTACTTTTACTTTAACTCTGAATGAAATAAGGTTCAAGTCAGCATGGTTTTGCCTGACTTATGTCTGAATACTCTTATAGTAGAAAAAGAGTTACATCTAACAGCACATACCAATTATCATTTGATAATATACAATAGATAACTGTTATGTCTGTCCATACTGTAAAAGAGATGCTCTTGTCTAGTCTAGCAACATGAAGGCTAAAAGAGAATAGGATTGTTCTCTGTCAATATAATCAAGAAGTTAAGCTCCAGAGAGAGAAAAGAATCATTTAACCTAAAAGACAATGCTGGAGTAGAACAAATAGATAAAAACTGGCCATGAATATATTTAGATTGTAAATTAGAAGAAGGATCCTAAACAACTGAGCAGAACAGAACAGTACGGTTCCGCAATGGTTTCACAGAGGAAGAAGTAGGGGCAAAGAGAAAGAAGAAAAAAAAAGATTTAAGTTGCAACTTGATCAATTTATAAAAAGGACTCTACAGGCATTTATACATGTGGTCGGGGAGGGGGGTGCTTTAGTTAGAGCGACTCTGAGACCCACTCTAATTAAAGCATCCAGTGTGTCACTTGTATCCACGTCTCCATGCTGAAAAATGTCAGTGGGGGCACTTTAACTAAAGTTTGTCAAATGAGCTTTAGAGAACCCCCACCTCCACTTTTAAGCACAGGGAGGCTGATACACATGATGCTGGAGTCTGCTGAAGCACAGTAATTACCACACTCCGGAAGACTCAATTAATTGAGTCTGCTCCTAAATGCTGTAATTACAGCAGGTCAAAGCAGTATCACCGCATGTGTATAGGCACCCTATAATGTGGTTGTTTGTGATAGCAGGAGACTAGATTTGGGGAGTAGACAGAGGTGACAATTTTCACCTGATCTGGCCTCTGAAAGTGCTCTACAGCTGTAACCAAACAGAAGTGCACAGCTGCAAGGTGCTTAAAAGGGAACAATCCTGTGAAAATCTAAACCCTCATTGCATGAGGGTTCAAATGAAGATATTTCAAAACACAGAATCTATAGTAACTTGCATCTGCCTGCCTCTCATCCTCCAAGCTGTTTTCAGAATGGGAGGGGGGAAAGGGAGTGGGGGAAGTTCAGTCTGGGGTTTTTTCAGCCAGCACTGGAGGGTGACGTGGATGGACTGGAGCCCCTGCAGGATTGTGCCCAGGTGGGGAGGCTCCAATCCACCCACCCCCATCTCCAGTGCCAGCTGGGAAACCCTTAGAAGGAATTTGCTCTGCTTCCTTTCCCTCCTCACTTCCTGAAAACTGCGCCCGGGCTGAGAGGGGGGAGGGGCCATTGGCTAAGGGAAACCAACTGCATGCTTGAAGCCAGCAGCTGAATTCCCTAACCCTCTCTCCCCCCTGGACCCATCTGTGAACTTTGGTCCAGGGCATCGTTGCAACTCATAACGCTTCCCGCAAAGCATTATGAGTTACAGTGGAGAGCTACACTTCTGCCTGCGCCATTGATGAACCAAGTAAAACCCTTTCAGTCCTATATTTCCTTTGCTAAAGCTTTTGGTCACAGTAAAACTCGTATCTTCCAGTCCAACTAAACACAACCTGTGCTTCTAATGTCATCACACAAGACCTCCTTAGGCTCTAAGCTAAGTAGTTACAGGAGGGACTGAGGACTACAGTACAGGAGCTAGCCACTGGCTAATTAATCCATTGCCTAACTAATCCATTGAGTCTGTGATCCTGTTTCTAAAAGTAGCCAGTACCTGGTATTTCAAAAGAAAATAACTTGAATACCCACAATACACCTACAGGGTTGCATGTGATAAATGGGAAAGAAAGATGATCTTCGTGGACCTTTGTCAGTCCTCGAAGAATAAAACATTTAATTCTATCCTTCTCCATGACCATAAGTAATAATCCGTGCTTGTAATGTCACATAGCCTCATCTGCACATAATACGAACTGCACACTGATTTCTGTTTGTACTGCACATTTTTTTCACCTGAGTAATTCAGAGCTGACTGATCCAATGGACCCATAGACACCGGGGCTCTTGAACTTGAAGCAAAAGATGTAGGATCATGATGTTGGGCTTGCTCAGTCACACTGGCTTCAGATATTCTTGTCTTACTGCCAATATCAGATGTTGACCTGTATACAAATTAAAATAAGAAACTGACCATTCTGAATGATAGACAACTCCCTTAGCAACAGAGATGTTTTGACTAAAAGGGTGGCAGCATTGCAAACAAAAACTAGCAAGGAATGACTTATCTTTGCTGTGGCATAATAGGAAATTGGATGAATATCAAAGAGAAATTTCCTTTGCCTTGCCTACTGCTTCCAACAGTATGTTTTACATCAGAGCATTTACCCAACACTCCAAGAAAGATCCCACTGGCCTGCCACACACAAAAATCCTGGAGAACAATAAAGCGACCAGGCTGGCTAAATACAGTATACGTGGTGCAGTATTATAAGGCCAAAGGCCAAATGCTGTGTGGTCTCAGGGTATGTCCATACCACTTCACTGGTGACCCTGAGGGCACTGTGAAGCAGCAGGCCCCAGTCACCCACTCCTGCTCCATACATGCCAAACATGTCAAAGCCAGAGAGCTTTTAAAAGCATCGGTAAGAGGGTTCCTCAAAGCATCTTTGCTGACTCATTTCTGGGTTTGATGTGGAGTAAGTGCAGGCATATTTCACAGCAGTTCTCTCAGGAACATTATGGAAATAGTATGGACAGAGTCCTTACATTACTGAAGTGAACTGTTATCCCTTAGAAACACAAGGATCTTTTTATTACTTTTATGAAATTTAATGGATAAACAAGAATAAGCAAAGCAATGCTTGCCACCTTTCTTGTTTTCTTTCTATGTAGATAAGATTTAATTGGCAACCAATCAGAAAACTCCCATTTGTTTCAGCATCCTAATGGCATTCTGCTGAAAACCCAGCAGTGTTTTGGGATTATAATTTGCCCTAGGTGATACTGTAAAGTGTAAAGATACTGTAAAGTGTAAGACTAAGGCCTCAAACAGGCATTCATTTTCAGTGATGCAAATTTCTGAGAAAGTTCCACCGCTAGAAGTATTTGAGAGAAGTCTTCAGCCTGCAGCCATGCCTCTCCCCTGCTCCTTGCACATTCCTGAGACTGGGATGATCCTAGACTGGGTTAAGCATGGGAAGTAGTGGCTGCTCTAGTCTCCTAGGACTGGGAAGAGTGGAGCAGTGGGGGATTCCTATTCTAGGACGTGGCTGGGGAACTTTGGCAGCTTCTCTGGTTCCTTCCCAGCAGGGCAACACCACCCCCCCGACCTCCAGAATGGGGTCCCCAGTCTGTGGAGCAGACAGAGAGAGGTGAGTAGTACAGCTGTGCAAAACACCATCGTTTCATTTCAATGTTTCGAAGGGACAGTGTTTCATTTTGTCGTTTTGTTTAATTTCAAAGCACTGCCCTGTTTCATTTCGTCAAAACTGTTTCGTTGTTTCAACATTTCACCGATAGGCTATAATGGGGAATCATGAAAATGCCTAAAACATTGTCATTTGTTACCTGATTCAGATGCAAATTGCAGGGATGGTAGCCCCTTCTGAGGGCATACAGCCTGACAAGTTTTAAGGAGATAGGTGCAGAGGTTTCTCAGAGACTGCACCTCAAAGTCTTGAAAGCAAAATTTGTGACACTTGCCAGCAGCAGCAGCCTCCTGTCATCTGGCACACAGATCCGGGGGCTCGTAGCCCCAGGAGGGCTGCAGAGCTGGGCAGGCCCCTGAATCTGCGCTGGATGACAGGAAGCTGCTGCAACCGCCTGGGACCGGGGCTGGGTGCAGCTCGCACCCAACACCGGGGAAGACTCATCGGCTCCACCAGCCCCATGGAGCACAGCCTGGCAGCGGGAGGCGGAGAGACCCAGGGCTGCGCTCCCCGCTGGGCTGAGCTACATGAGGCTGTGGAGCCACTTGGACTGCAGCCCTGGCTCTCCCCTGCCTCCCACCACCAAACTGCTTCAAAACTCAAAACGGTTCAAAACTTTCAAAACATTTTGAGTGTCCTCATGTCATTTCAAAGCTGTTTCAATGCTTTTTGTTTCATTTCGATCTCACTGTTTTGAGCTCAAAACGCATTGAAACAACTTTGAAACAAAACACTCGGATAAATTTTGCATCACCCTAGTGAGCAGCTGCTCCTCTGCAGTAGGGCAAAACAGGAGGGCTGCAGGTGCCATCTTTGGATATGCTGCACATGGGGGAGCTCTAAGACAGTTCCTGCAGTCCCATGCACAGGGCTGTGGGCATGTGGCTCTGCAAGTTCCATGCAGGGAGAAGCAGATCAGCCCCCGCCCCGCACCCCCACTACAGCACTTGGAGAGCTGTACATCCACTGCCCTGGCACCAGATGGGGCAGGGAGCAGCAGGCAATGCCCACATGACTTCTCCAGACCAGGTTGTATCTGGCTTTGGAAAGGCTGGGGGTGGGATGATGAGCTGTGCGGAAGTGTGCCCCCCCTCCAACTTCACCAGAACAGAGTCCTGGAGTCTGGGGAAGGCACAAGAAAGGTGTTTGTTTGACTCCTGCCAATCACAGCAATTTTCCGGGTAGAAATGTAATTCCTGTACATGTCCCTTGTAACTTCATCCACCTGAAAAGTGATGAATCTCACTATGAAGAGCAAAATTTCTATATTAAAATAAAGATGACAAACATGCTCTTTCATTAGGCATTAGAAACACAGGTAAGAAATATGGAAAAAGCAGACAAATCCCTGAGGCCAGTTTTAAAAACCCCATTTTATAATTTATTCATTCAATGTTGGGACTTCTTAGGAAAAAAGAAGCAAGGAAAGTGTAAGTGTGACTCCCACTTTTATGGCATATTTGTAATGTGATATGACATTATGTCTTTTAAAAGTCAAGTCAGACCACAGCGTAAGAGATACCAGAGCATATATCTGTTAAATTAGGCAACTGACTAGTTAGTAGCAGAATAAAAATAAGGGCCCATTTGTTGTTGGTTTTTCCCCCCATTGTGTTGAAATGTTGTGTATCTAAAAAGAAAACAGCTTGTTCTTACTTTCATGAATGCCTCTTCACTATGAAGAAGATGGTTATTAAGTGTCACTTTTGGCTTTAATACAGTTACGGAGGGATCCTCATTACATTAATAGGGGGTTACAATTCTTAGCTATAGAACAACAAAAATTACCTCCTGAGAGAGGCAACAGCCACAGGACCTGTTCTGGGAGGAACAGGGGGTGGGGGAGAGCCCATTATCATTTCAGGCAGCTGAGAAAACCTGTAAGCCTGAAAAAGAGAAGAAATTATATTTTCTCAAACATCTGCTGACCTCATTCAAAATAAAAAAATTAAGAGAACCTCAAAAATTAGATGTTTTGTTTAAATTCATGCTAGCAGTTGCTGTACATTTGTAAAATTGCTGGCTGCTACTAAGTTTAGTAGTATCTCTAGTAGTAACCATTTCATTTCAGAATTTAAAACCGGCTGATGATTTTAGAAGGATAAAGAAAGCATAAACAAACATGGATGGGCTCAAAGAGCTACTACTGAGTTTAACTCAAAAAGAAGAAACAGAAGAAAATATTGCCTCTATGATGCACGTAACCTAAGCTGAAAAGGACATCCTTCATAACTAAATAAGATTCATATCCACCTTGAACCCCTGAGGTTAAAAAAAAACCAAAAACAAGAAACCCGCAGTACTTTTTTGCTTCCTTTGAAAGTAAAAATGTTTTTAACTTAATATATGTGAAAACATCCTTGAACTAACATATACTGAAATGAAACTGCCTGCAAGCAATTACTTTATATAGCAACTTGTCTTTCCTGGCCCTTAAGGAAATAACTTGTCTTTCCTGGCCCCCCAGCCACCCCTTTTAATTTTCTGCTAGACAAGATAACAAAGTTACTCAAAGCAGAACATACAATACTGTCCCAAATAACTCCCAAAAATCAAAGCAATTCAGGGAAACATAGCTCCAGACCACTGGGCCATGAAATCAGGCATCTTGCCTCTAGCGATACTGGATTTCATCTTTAATTTAGCTGGAGAGTAAGCTATTTGTACATGAAAGAAAAGGTCTTGTGACCCAAGGCACAAGTCTGGAAGCATGAGGTTTTGTCAGCATTATCTTGAACTTTTTGTCTTGCTACAAAGTTGATTAGTCACAACTTTGAAACAAATGAAAATAGTTTGGAAATAATGACAGCATCTGACTCCACCTAACACTCAAACTGAATCTCTTGTTTGACACTCAGGCTGCTGACAGACATGAACCTCCCCGCCAAAAAACCCCCATGGCTTTAGCAGAAGCAGCAGTGAATTAATTTGACCCAGTTCCACAGCATCTGTATAGATCAGGCGCTTCAACAGGACTTTTTGGCACTCTTGTCTAAAGCTGATTCAATTAGTTATTAGATTAGGGGCAGTCAAATACAGCCCGCAGGCCACATCCAGGCAGCCAGACGATTTCATCTGGGACGTGGGCACCCACCAATTAACTGTACCCCATCCAGTCCACATGTTTTGCTCCCACCCTCATGCATGGGAGGGCCCCAGCCCCAGCCAGCACACATAGCTTCCAGGCAGGGCTGCTGCTGCCACTGCTGCAGCTGCCAGGAAACCTGCTCAGCTTCTCCCACCTCCAGAGGCTCCTCTTTGGGTCCCTGCTACAGTGGGCATGGGGAAGCTGCAGCTGTGCAGGAGCATGGAGTGTGGGGCTGGCAGAAGCATGGAGCCCAGGATCTGGGGCCCGTGCCCAGTGGAGCAGCAGAAACACAGAGCCTGGGTTGGCCCAGTTCCATTGCATGGGGTATCCCTTCAGTTCACACAGGGGCGACACACAGCGGGTGCACAGGAGTGCACGTGCACCCCCTGAGAGTGCCAGTGCACCCCCTGTCAGGCCGTGCTCCCTGTGTAGCCGGTGGGCAGCAGGGCAGGCGGGAGCACCAGTGCTCCCCCTGCAAGCAGTAGCTGAGGAGCAGGGCTGCCAGCAAAAGTGGCCGCGCCACTTCTGGAAGTGGCTGCCGGAGTTCCAATAGCGGCGTGGCCACTTTTACTGTGAGTCAGATTGGTCCCCACCAGGCCAGTGGAATCAGCCCCCAGGGGATCCCTCTTCCCCTGGTCAGTGGGATTGGCCACCCAGGGACTCAAGGGGCACCAGACACCCATGAATTTACATGCAGCTCCTGGGACTCGCACACCACCAGGGGGAAGCCGCATGCTATGGAGCTAGATGCCTAGGCAAAGGGAGAAAATATTATTTGGGGGGGATGAGTATACACGCACACACACACACTGCCCAGCAGGTAAGTCTGTGGAGGGGAAGGGGCAGGGGAGAGGGAAGAGGTGTTGGTGGGGGCAGATCAAGGCCCCCATAGTGAGGGAGGGACTGGGGCACAGGTAGGGGCAGGAGCTGGGGTGAATGGGGCCCTGGAACAGGTCATGGGATGGTTGGAGCCTGGGTGGCTTGTCCAGGAGTACAGGGGTCTCCCACCTCTGTGCACTCCCTGGGGGAGGTTCAGAGGGTATGTGCCCTCCAGAACTGTGTGCAGGGTGGAGGTGGGCTGCTGCTGCAGGCGGGGGCTCTGTTGCTGCCTCAGGAGCCACGCAACACCATGTGCCTACTGTCACCAAGCAGGCAGGAGATGTGGCGCAACCTGGTGGTGGCAAGCACATGGCATCATGCAGCTCCCAAGGCAGCAACAGTGGGGCACAGAGCCCCAGCCCAAAGTGGCAGCCTGCCTCTGACCCACGGACAAATCTGGAGGTCATGTGCCCCCCATGCCTCCCCCAGGGTGCGCATAGTGGCAGGACCCCCCCAGCACCCCAGAACGAGCTGCCCAGTCTCCGACTTTCCCACGACCCACCCCATTCACTCCAGCTCCTGCCCCTGCTTCAGCCCAACTCCCTCCCACCTTGATCTGCTCCTCCCCCAGTGGGGAGCAAGCAACAGAAGGAAGGATGGTGCACAGAGCTGCACAGTTGTAAGTGTGATACAGATGCCACTGGAATTGACATAGGGAGAATCTCCATGATTCGAGAGTTTGGAGGAACACCCGGCAGCAGGTACCCGAGCTCCAGGAGAAGAGGTAGGGAGAGAGAGCCCCACAAAGGACCCACTGAGCTAGGCCGAGACAGGGAGGATCTCTTGTTCCACTGGGTCCAATGAACTGTAAGAGACTGATTGCATATCTAGAATGAATCATGTTATGTGATTCACACCTTTGGGAAAGTCGGAACTTTATTATGTGAGCAGACCTAATCTTTAATAAATTGAGAGCAATTTGATCATCTAATGAAATTAATTTAACTGCTTTTGCTTAATGATCAATGAATGATGGATGGTTTTGATTTAATCAATTATGGCTATTTGATTGTCTAATAAAATAAATTTGGTGGACTGATTAGCTTAATGATTAATGAATGATGGACATTTTGGAATTAATGGATTATTGTCATTTGATCATCTAATGAAATTAACTGGATGAATTGATTTGCTTCATGATTAGTGAGTCCTGGACTTTTTTATTTTTTGAGTTCACCGATCATCGTTTACTTATAATTGACTGGTTAGATGGAACCTAGGCTGAAAGTGGTTCTGAATCAACTGCATTCTCTTTGGAGAATCAAACTAATAATGCTGAGTGAGCTAACACTGTGGTTGCCCCACTTTGTGGCGAGTTAGACAACATCATAATACCCAGCTGGTATGTAGAAATGGTGTGAGGAGACGTGGAGCCCTGCATAGCACCCTTGCTTGAGACCAGCATAGGTACCAACTGATAACCAGGGACCCTCCCAAAAGTATCCAAGAACAAGGAATGGCAAGTGAAAGGAGGGCCCATGGCAGTGAGTGGGACATGCTGAGGGTCAAGCTGTCTAATCCTAAGAGCCAGTATTTCGGGAGCCAGAGTTCTCGTCTGTTGTGGAACAGGTTGTACATGTGGCACTGCTTACATTCATTAAGTGGTCTTCCAGCTGAAATAACTGACCACCCCTGTATTAGAAACAAGTGCCAAAAAATCCCCACTACAGCGCACAATCGATACAGACATTGGGCGAAATGGGTTTGTAACAGGAAACCCTAGCCCTGTTATCAGGAAGCAGGAAGGCCCCTTTAAATCCAGAACCTTCTGGGTGTAGCCAGCCAGTCAAGCAGGGGTTAATGACCGAGCCCTGCCAGCTGGTCAGGCGACAGGAAGGAGAAGGCCAGAACCATATAAACCTGAAATGGAGGAGGCCAGAGGGGAAGCAGAGAAGGAGGCTCCCAATGACTGTGAAGCAGCTGCGGCAGCTGCCTTGGGGGCTGTGAGACAGAAGCACAATCACATGTAAGCGGGCACTTTGCCTCTCTTATTTTTTATTTTCATTATATAGCCATAGGGGCCCATGATTTATATTTAATGTTACATGCCAGTGGTTTGTGGCTGAGGCTGTAGGGGAGAAGGAAGCCTCATTAGCACCAAGGGGTGCCATGATACAGGGCTCAAAAAGCCCTGCACCAAGGGGTGCAGCACTAGGTCCATGAGCCCAGAGCCACTTGAAGGGAAGATAGGAGCCTTGAAGCCAGGTCCTAGTGGGTGGACTTAGGCAAACGGCGCTAACTACAGAAGATCTTGGAAAAAATTATCAAAGAGACCATTCTTGACAAACCAGCTGAAGGTAACATCCATTTGTTCTGGGTAGGTCTTGCCTGACCAATCTCATCTAAGACCAGGTGACATATCACCTGGACAAGGGAGAAGAGATTGACGTCATACATCCTGATTTTGAAAAAAGCTTTCGATCTGGTATCCCATGATCATCTTATAGAAAAACTGACCAACTGCGGCCTCGGCTACATCACAGTCCACTGGCTGGGGAATTGGCTCCATGGTCGGACCCAGAGAGTGGTAGTTGATGGAAGTCAATCATCATGGTGCGCCATGACCAGTTGGGTCCCCCCAAGGCTCCATCCTTGGGCCTATCCTTTTCAACATCTTCATTAATGATGTGGACATTAGTATCTGAAGCGGACTAGCCAAGTTCGCTGATGACACCAAACTTTGGGGTATAGTGTCCACACCCGAGGACAGGATAGTGACCCAGGCTGACCTTCACAGGCTCAGAAAATGGGCAGAAGAATACCTGATGGCCATCAACACCGAAAAATGCAAGGTACTCCACCTTGGAAAGAAAAACCTGCAGCACACTTATAGGCTTGGCAGTGCTACGCTTGCTAGCACCATAGCTGAAAGCGACTTGGGGGTCATGATTGACCACAAGATGAATGAGCCACCAATGTGATGTTGCAGCCGGCAAAGCAAGCAAAACTCTGGCTTGCATCCATAGATGCTTCTTTAGCAGATCCCAGGATGTCATCCTCTCGCTGTACTCAGCCTTGGTGAGGCCGCAGCTGAAGTACTGCATCCAATTCTGGGCTACACAATTCAAAAAGGATGTGGAGAAGCTTGAGAGAGTCCAAAGGAGAGCCACGCGCATGATCAGAGGGCAGGAAAACAGACCTTATGACAGGCTGAGAGCTATGGGCCTGAGAGCTATGGGAGCTATTCAGTCTTGAAAAGCACAGGCTCAGGGGGGACCTGGTGGCTGCCTATAAGTATATAAGGGGTGTACATCAGGATCTGGGGGAACACCCGTTCACCAGAGTGCTCCATGGGATGACAAGGTCAAACGGTCTCAAACTCCTCCAAGACCATTTCAGGCTGCACATAAGGAAGAACTTCTTTACTGTCCAAGCCCCAAGGCCTGGAACAGACTGCCACCAGAGGTGGTGCAAGCACCTACTCTGGACTCCTTTAAGAAACATTTGGATGCTTATCTTGCTGGGATCCTGTGACCCAGGATAACCTGGAGAGGGTCCAGAGAAGGGCCACTCGTATGGTTAAGGGATTGCAGACCAAGCCCTACGAGGAGAGACTAGAGAACCTGGACCTTTTCAGCCTCTGCAAGAGAATGTTGAGAGGCAACCTTGTGGCTGCCTATAAGTTCATCACGGGGGCACAGAAGGGAATTGGTGAGGATTTATAGACCCAGCCCTCTTTCCTGCTATGCAGGGGGTCAGACTCGATGATCTATTGAGGTCCCTTCCGGCCCTAACATCTATGAATCTATGACCCCAGCTGACTTACGGCCCCTGGGGTGGGGGGGCTGGACTCGATCTTCTGAGACCCTTCTAGCCCTAATGTCTATGAAATCTATGAATACAGAAAGAGAGGCAAAGCCAGAGGGGGCTGAGGCCCCAACAGCCTGGCGCCACAGGGGCATAGAATAGAAGGACACCAGTAGGCCTGGTGTCATGGAGAGTAGGTAATGGAGGGCCTTGAGCCCGAGCAAGTTAGAGAGCTACAGCCTCGGGGTCAAGCCCTGCTTAGTGGGTTTTTGACTGACAGGCCTAGCTAGAGAGAAAGGGGGTAAGCCCACAGCAGCTGAGACCCCAACATAAAGAGAAAATTATAAAACCTCTGCAAGGCACGGGGTACATCATGTGGAAGTGGGAGCATGCATTTTGCCTTAAGGCAACAGCTCATTATCCTACAGGTGGTGGAGCCTGTCTGGAAACCTCTGGGTCAGCCTCCCTCCTTTTTAAGAACCAAGTAACATCAAGTCATGGCAGGAGAGTAAAGCGGGGGGAAAGCTGATCCCCAGGGGAGGAAAATTCAGTAAGACTTGACAGAGCCACACTCACTGGCCTATTAAAAAAAAAAAAAAAGAAATGCAGCTGAAGACGGCACCATGTCACAAGGTTCAACTAATGCAATGGCTCTTCTGGGCATGTGCTGGGCTCAGCACAGGGGTGCACCAAGTTTCAAGTAAAGCACCAGGTTGGTTGGGTTTTTTTCTTTTTCTTTTTTTTTTTTTTACATCTGTAAGCAGCCTTAATGCTTTATTTCCAGAGGCAGCCTGTAGCAAGTTCAGGGTTCACCCCATTTCTCTCAAGTTTCTTCCAATCTTTAAACTATACACAATCTTTATCTCCTTGGCCTGCTGGCTCCTCTGGAGTCCTCTTAAACACCAAATAGTCAATAATAAGCATTACCATAGTCCATAAAGGTTTAATCCACCCCTCTGGTCTCTTAAGCCTACAGAGAGCCTTGGCTGGTTTTGCTACCTTAAGCTTCTCTTCCCTACTTACTCTTCCTGCTGGCTTTTAATGGCCTTTGGCCAGCCAATTAGTCTAATCAGCTGCTCCAGTCCTCCTTAGGCAGGCTTGTAATCAGGCCTGTTACACAGCCTAAGTGCTAAAGATGCCTTAAAGAATGGGCTTAGGGATAATGCATCTGTAAAATATGGTCCAGCTGCCTTGACCTTAAACTTGATGGAGTCTGTCTAGCATCACAACATCAGTCAGTCAGTCTGTCTAGTATCAATTACAGTCAGTCCAGAAACTGAAATTTAGGTAGACCCCTACAGTCATCACCAAGCCCATAGTTAAAGGGAGGACCATAAGGAGGCACTGATGTACTGTAAGTATGCATCCCTTCCCCCAGGTAAAACAAGACATAATCCAGGCATCTCTTTCCCAGCTTCTTAACTTGAGTTTTCTTGGCTGAGTAATTGTAGGTCTCAAGCCCCAAAATAACAGTCACAATTCTGGTAGCTTACCTTTTTGAAGTGCACTGAGAGAAGGAGAATAGGGAGAAGTAAGTTCTATTCTAATTGAGAGAGAGGGGAAAGAATAAGGGTTTTACTAGAACTGCAATGCCCTTCTAAAATCCCAAGTAATGAGTGTTTCTCAACCTTTTAGGCATTTTCCCCTTGGAAAATGCCAGCCCTTAACTCTTATTTGTTTTTGACTACAGAAAACTAATAGAGCAATTCTTCTGTTGTAGAGACCTCAGAAAGACCACAGCAGGTCAGAATGTTTTCAACACTGTTTTCCTAATTGAAATCTCTGGGTTTATCTTGTGAATCCTGTGTGGGTGTGTGCACACTTAACAGTTCTAAAATTGTGTAGCACCCTTTTAAGGACTTTGTGTCACCCTGGTTGAGAACCACTGCCTTAGATGGACTGTCCAGGGACCACAACACCACTGCAGAATCAAGTATAGAGGGCGGATGGCCGTGGCGCTCGTAGCTTGCTGGCTCGAGCAGGATGCTCGAATTTCTTCCACCAATCAGGAGAGGCTTCCTCCCCCTTCTCCTGATTGGTGTGTTTACAATCCGGAGGCAGAGCTCCTGGGAGAAGGGACCCTGGCGAGGTTTTCACTGCCCTTTTGGGGACCTTTTGCGATCCAGGGTGGAGCCCCAGATGGCTATAAAAGAACAGCATGTTTGGCTGGGAGACCAAACAGGCAAGGGACAAGAAGAGCAGAGATGAGAAAAGCTGGGGAGAGCTGCCCCAGTGGGTGATAGCCCTAGGCTCCTGAAGACCCCACTGGATGAGCCACCGCTGGAGCCTCGGCCCTCAGAGCAGGGAAAACTTGCTCAGGCCCCATATGGTGCACACCTTGGTGCATGGAGCCTTGGCCCTAGAAGCAGTGAGAAATGGCTTGGGCCTCATTAAGGGGCATCTGCCCTAAGGCACTCTGGGAGTATCACCAGTCCCTTTTCTCCCACAGGGACACTGGGCCTGGGCCCAGAAAAAACAGGATCACCTGGTGGGCCTAGTGGCTTACCTTAAGGATCTTGGGGTCCTGGGCACCCCTGCTTTGATGCCACTCTCAAAGCATACCCTGCGCAACCCCATTCCTGAATATAGTTATAAGTATGTGTATGTATAAGAGTGTATAGTGGTTAATTTTCTCTAATATTATCTATTGCTTTGGGATATATATATGTATATAGTTGTATATAATTCTTTATATGTTAAATAAATTCTGTATATAGTTAAGAACCATTTGTGTGGTGTGGCTCTATAGAGAATAGAGGGATCTGTACCTTGTCACAGCATCCCTCTCACAGCACTGTTGCCTGCCCCCCTATCCCATCCAATTGAGAACAGGGCACACCCTTGGGTGTACCTGGGTTACACAAGAATTCTAGAGTGCCTGGCAACAAGGGATGAGCACTACTTTACATGGACACTCTGGATTGTTAAGACCTGTTTCTATATTGCTTTTACTTTCCCTTCACTCCCTTAAATCCTCTTTTTAATAGAGATAAAGCTGCTTGTGTTCAAGGTACAGAAGCAGCCTCTAGGCTTTGTCACATGTTCACTTGCAACAGTTGCAAATCACTGTAATGTAGTGACCTATTAAAGTTAGGATGTGTCAGGGAATGGCCTTCATCTGAAAGGGAACAACTCTGCAATGACCTAGGGCACTGGTTCCTGATCTGTGGTACGCGTACCACCAGTGGTACGCAGACAACCTATCAGTAGTACATGGTGGCAGCAGGCAGAGGTGCTCAGGGCGCTTGTGCTCTGGCCAGTGCTGCACATTGCAGCAAGGGGCACAGCCTCTGCTGGGCAATCTGTATCACCAGCTCTTCCTGTGAGCATGTGCAGCTCTTGCACTCGCCGGGCACAGGAGGGAACCCCCACATCCTGGAGCTGGCTGCCTGCCCTGCCGGGGCTGTGTGGCACAGGAGGGAAGCCCTAGGTGCCTTCCCATGGGGCAGGGAAGGCAGCTGGCTCTAGCACACAGGGCTTCCCTCCCATGCCCGGCGAGTGTGGGGGAGTGCTGGCAATACAGACTGCCCAGTGGAGTATGTGCCCCTCACTGCTACGTGCAGCGCCGCCTGGAGCTGCCCCCGCTGGGTGCCCTGAGTGCCTTGAGCACCCCTACCTGCTGCTGCACCATAGGGGGTGTGCGGGTGATCCCCAAACCCCCTACCCTCCTTCACACCCCACAAACCCCACACACCCACATCCCACCCCCACAACCATATACACAACCCCCTAACATACCCTATGCCCCCCAACACACAGCCACACCCCCTACCACACACACACACACACACACCCCCCACTGGTGGTACTTAAGGTTGTATCTTTTAAAATTGGTGGTCCACAATCTGTCAGAATTTGGGAACCACCGGAATAGGGCACCTAACGTGCGCTAAACTGCTTGAATGTGCGTCTGCTCACATTTTGATTGCACTCAGTTACACAGTGCATTTAGACCAAAGTGCATTTAAAATGCAATCATCTGCAGGTCAAAGCTCATTAACTCTTATGAAGTGCCCTCTGAGCATCTCAAAGTTGCATCACTTCAGGCAAGGGTTAATTCTGGGCTGTGCTACCTAGTTTATATTAGTGTCACTTCAGCCTGCTCGATAGAGATCAAACAAGCAATATGTAGTCCTCCAGCCTCCCAAGATGCATTGCTCCTACCCTCTGTCACCCCACCCAGAGCAGGGACAAAGCCCAGGTATCCTGGGTCCTAGCCACACCCCTGCTCACCAGCCTCTAGTGGCAAGTCAGAGCTGTGTAGGCAAGGAACTGTGTTAACTCTTAACATGCAACTGCTCACAGCATGCTTAACAGTCCACAGATCTAGAATGGTGTAAGGGTAACATGTAACTTCACCCTTAGTAAGTGTTGGATGTGTGACACCACCTTTAGAAAGGCAGTTGTCCTTAAAAGGAAGGAATCAAACTGCAAAAACTCTTCAATAAGTCTGGAGGCATCATCAGCTGTAAAAAGCTGTAGAATCCCTGCAAGAAGAGACATGGGGGAGAAGATATCTCCTGTCTGACCACAGCAGGAAGCTCAAGGAGTAGAACAGCTCTCCTCAGTAGAGTGGATCTAGAGAGGTTCAAGAGAAGATTCAAATCTCCCACTGCTACCAGAGGAAGGAAAAGGACAGAAATCCTGACGTACAGCATTCTTTCTCTGGAAGTTGGATCTGTGGCTCAAGGATTGGACTTAAGACACCTCCAGACTTATCAGTGAGCCATGGTAGAGATGATGCTTGAATCAAGGGATTGTGGACAACAACTATTAATAGCCTAGTGGCTAGAAAATTCACCCATAAACCAAGGCTCAGGCTACGGCTCCCCTCACACAGAGGAGGTTCCCTCCTCTGCATCCCTCTGGCCTCCCAACACAATGCTGTAACCATCACAGGTTATGCATTATCCACCTTTTGAAATGGAGACACTGCAATTTACTTTTACTCACCGCTGGATAAATGGGTGGAGAGTAGTGATGAACATTTCTGCCCAGTGGGAGGAAGGATTCAGGCTAGAACGCAGGCTCCCTCTCCTGTTCATATTACCCCTGTGACAGCTGAAAAGTGTGCCTGTGTGATAAAGATGCTTGCTGAAGGTTCTATGAAAATTAGACCAAGTGTTTTTTCTGTATTTGTTTAGCTATTAAGCTATATGTTGTTGCTAAAAGCCTAATTAAAGTTTAAGATGTAGTGAGACCTTGTATAAAGTAAGGCCTAGTAAATTTAGCAAAGCCTAGAAGTAATAAGGCCCTGTGGCACAGTTAAAATTACCTTATCAAAAGAATACAAGGCTTGTACTGCTATTGGTCAGTCTAAGGACAGTTGAAGTGAAGGGAATCTGAGTGGTCGTACGTTATCAGTGCCCTTCAGAAGCTATAAATTAGCTGAAATATCTGGAAACCATTCAGAAGGAAGATACAGCTCTGTAAAAAAGCATCAGTTAGCTGTTGCCTGGATCAGTGGGCCTGTGGACCTCGAGGAGCCCAAGAACTGCATTTCACGGTCCTTCCCGGTACCTCTCGAACAGCGCTGATTGGGGACGCCTGACTTTGCTGAACTTTGTGGAAAGAGAAGCTTGCTGTGTATCAGGCATCAGAGGGGACTGCTGATAAGCTGCTGATGCAAATTGCTTTTGTCTGTCATTGTTTGTCTTGTTACTATGCACAGTTGTGTTTTCGTTAAGTCAATAAACTTTTCTTACCTTTCTACCCCTGACCATACTCTCAATCCCCGAACCCTCCGCAGGCGGCTGGGACAACCCCTTTACAGAACGCTGAAAAGGAAAAAGATGGCAGCTCGCCCTGCGTCATAAAAAATAAGGTTTTTATTTTGTGGTTTTCAATGCCAGCCTTCTCAAATATGGCAGTTCTTATCTGATTACAGGGCTCAGCTTGATTAAGTCAGCTGCCAGGATTTCAAAAGCTTCAGTTCAGAATGCATGTCACATACAATTAATGTATTCTGATTGACTGTATGAACTTTTAACCATCTATGGGCTGATAAGCAACCAGACATGTATTATATGCTTTGCTTGGGAGAAGCTACAAAAAAACAATAGTTAATACTTTAATGAGACCGCCATGGCAGGACAATTGGGTATGCTCAAGAGGTTTCCTAACTTAGAAAGATATAGTTGTTTCAGATGATCTGCAGAACTGGGGTTTGGAGCAGAGGCATTTCCCCAGAAAGGATACAAAGAAATGAGGTGATAGTGATAGTATTTGAAAACTCAGAGGGACAGATAGGCTTTTGGAGGGCAAAACAGTTATCTTGACTGTGGGACCAGTCAAGTTACAGAAAGCTAGACCTACAGAGATCAATGAGCCTGACCTGAAGGAATGTAGAAATGGTGAGAAATCATGGAATTCCAGAAGGATGTAGATCCAAATCCCAAGCAAGGCTGTAGATTTACCTGCAAGTTTTCCTTAAATTACCCATATCTGTATATCTTGCACTGGTCTAAAGAGTTATTAGAAATCTCATTTAAACTGTCAATTTGCTCCAAATAAAACTTGTCCTTGAAGCAGCAGAAAGGAAATCAGAGCACTCACAAATAGGAGCTCTGAGAAAGATGTACTGCGGAGCTTGAGGGAACAGGCACTAATTTACTATCCTAGGAGGCAGTGATAGAGAATCCATACCATGAGTGTGTGCCGTGAAGCCCAAAGCCAAAGCTCAGCTCAGACTAAGCAAACCAAAATCATATGAGTCCAAAAGAGAGATCCAAGCATAGCAGTCTGAACATGTCCAGCAAAGGGAGGTTGACTGGGGCAATGACAGCCAACTAAAATTGACAACATTCAAGGGAATGTTTGAAACTGTCTTCAAAAACCAGAGATACCAAAAACTTCAAAGACACTAAGGGCAGTGCCACAAACTGCATGTGGGGAATGTGAAAACATAAAGGGAATGGAACGGAACAGAACGGAATGGAAACATGAACAGAAAGGAAATCCCAATACCAAAAAAAAATCCTCCATGGAAAAAAGTGGCACAGAGCATGCATCAGTAGCAAGCACCAGAACAAATGGAGGGCTGGCCATCCAGAACAACACTCTGGCTGCTGGCCAGGCTCTGTGCTACCAGATCTGTGCCCCTGCTACACCAGGTAATATTTGTGGTGGCCCCAGCCTCCCCTACCCCTTCCCAGGACAATTTGCTGCACACCAAAGCGCATGTGCAGGGGTATGCAATGGGGCACAAAGCAGAGGCACAAATCTGAGCCACTGCTATTTGTGCCTCTACAAGCACATGTCCCTGCATGTGGAGACCTGCCCTAAAGCTTCATCTGAGACTTATAATTGAACTGAACTGTTTTATGAACCTTAGGAGCAAACTGACAAAGACACCCCACAGCTTTTATTAGAGCTATGCAGTTAAACACTGCAACCTAAATAGAAAAATACAAATGGCATTTTTAAAGCAATACTGTGGCTTATAGTTCCAAATCTACAGTGATATATGTTGTCGTCAAATCTTATTGAAACTCCTGTAGCTGCCCTTTATGAAGCATGTAGGCTATGATGCAGATAAACATATGACTAATCTCTTTTTAAAAATACCTAACTGGTTAATATTTTTTATTTCCCTTTAGAAAGTTCTGCTCAACTATAAAAGTAATTTGACTGGTCATTAGGTGTTCAGCACAATTTCTAATCAAGTTCCAGCCATAAAATATGAGCCAATGTCATATAAACTCCACTAGACCAATTTCAAAGTGCCAGGAGTAACCTTTATCATGATTTAAATAGCACCAGCCTGAACTTGTGCATTTAATGCCATTGACTTTTATATTATCACTAAGGGTTAGTTCAGGCATAGAATCCTTTATTATATTCCCCTTGTCTTATCATGGGAGACAATCACAGCAGTTATGATTCCAAATTGTTAAAATTTCTCTGCATTATCATATTACAATAGATTACTACAGACAGAGTTAGAAATTTTCTTTTCTGCTAGGTACCTTGAAATGTCATCTTTGAGACAAATATGTACTCCTCACAAAAAAAAGAGAAACTTTTTTTTTTTTCTGTTTCTGAATCAAGTACCCAAGTACTTTTATTTTCCAGCAATTGCACATTTATATTGCTATTTCATTTTGCTTCATCAGACAGAGCTCGTTCTAGGCTTAGCTTTCCATATGGTATGAGCTTACACTGAAAACAATCACAAATAGGGTATTTAAAGAATGGTTTTGAAACAAACATTCGCAGCAGTATTGGCACCCCTGTCCAGATACTTTTAAAATTCTGTCACTGCAGTAGCTGTACATTTTAGTCATTAACAAATTTTTCTTTTCATTATCTACACAAGGCAAGAAAGTAATACCCACAATTTAAAGATGAGAAAACGGGGCAGAAAGGATATGTCTTCACATCACAATAAAGTGTCAAGCAGAGAGATGTGAGTCTCTGCTGAATAAACCAACCCAGTAAGAAGCAATGTAGCCAAATTAGTGCAGCATCCACTCAAGCTAGTGCACCTTGTTTCTTAGGTGGATTAATTAACCCAGGAGAATGACTGCACTAATACAACTAGACTGCTTCTGGTAACTAACCTAGTATGTTCAGAGCTAGCTCGAGGGTCTGTACAACTGCATGGTACGATGTAAATACACCCAAAGAGTGACTTGGCCAAGACAGCATAGGAAATCTGGCAAAGAGAAATTAAACCCACCTCTCAAGTCCCAAGCCTATTCCTGTAATTGCAAGATGTTTTTTCTAAAACATTCATTTGGGGCTTTGGGACTACTAACAGGCTCTCCTTCCTGCCAGGATGACAATGTATCCTGTGCACAGTTATGGTCTGCTTACTAAATCAGCTGTATATGCTCCAAGACTGCACAGGCTATGGGTTTCTCTAACCTTCACTCACAGTCACAACTGGTGTACTAGTGAGAGTCTACTGGACAGAAGTTAGCAAGGAGGTGAGGCCTTGGTTTGATAAACCTATGTAACTGTCCCAAAACAGGGGGAGCCACTGTTTTACAAAACAAGATGACAATTACTGTACTTCAACTGACAGACATGTGGGATGCAAATGGACCTGTTTTCTAATCAAACAAACCCTATGGTCCTAGCAGTAAATGCGCCATATAAATAATTTGGAAAAGAACAGCCCATTGTTAAAGCCAGAAGTCTTCATTCATAAGTTTTGTATACCCAACCACAAAATAATCTATAGAGGCTGTTTGCAGATGTTCTTTAAAAAAAAAAAAAAAAAGCAGCACTTTAAACTCAGTGCTTTCCTGCACCAAACCCAGTGCCTGCCCAGAAGAGGCAGTGCCTTAGTTGGATCTGGCTCACCCAATGTCTATATAGATTGGTGCTTTAGTGGGGCTTTTTTGGCAGTTTTATCTAAAAGCTGATTAAATCAGCTTTAGGTAAAAGTGCCAAAAAGCCCTGTTGAAGAACCTGATCTATTCAGATGCTGCAGAGCCAGGTAGAAGTAACATGCTGCTTCTTCCAGTAAAGCACAGTTTTGTTTTTTTAATGTCTGCAAGCAGTCATATTTACTATAGGTACAGGCACATATATGTTCTCTGCACATAAAAATGGAGCTTTATCTTGTAAAACAATGACCAAAATACAAATAACTTTATGATAGAACTGTATATTAAGTAGAAGTTTCACTTACTGGTCTTGGTAAGCTGTATTGATACATTTCAGGTCTATACGTTGGTACCCACTGAACTCCTCCTCTAGGTCGGCTCATGGTACCAGGAGCACTAGTCACAACCTCAGAGTATGGTAAGTGTTGTGTTGAGCTGTATGCATCTTGTTGTCTGTTCTGTCCTCCATGGCCTGCAGAGGCTAGACTGAATGCCTCTTCCAATAGCATATGCATCTGCTGTCTAACTTCATCAATAGATGGCTGAGAACTTAAAGTTGATGTCTCTGAATGGCCTTTAGCCTGGCGAGATCTAGTATAATTTCGAGGCTCATTGACTCGGTCAACATTTGTTTCTTCTATAATTTCAGGTTCAGTCTATTGGAGAAAAGCATATTACATACAATTATCTGTGGTGTTACAGATGCAACTTTTCTCCAACACATGTACCCAAAACTTCTTCTGCACATATACAAGGTAATGGTTTATTATAATATAAAAATCAAGGACATTTTCCTCTATCAATCTTTAAAAATGACTTTTAAGACTGCACTAGTCTAAAATACTACCTAAGACTAAAGCCTTAGCTTATTTTGGATGAACTTACAAGGAATAGCATACATATACATTTACCTAATGGTACTGATAGTAAAGACCACGGGCAGGCAAGTACTTGGGCCTGAAGGCCACACAGTCAGTTCTGAGGAAGTGTAATGGGCCGATCAGCACCCACACCCCCTCACCCCCACAACAGCCCAGAGACCACGCACCCTATGGCTCCTCCACACCAGAGCCCAGCAGCAGCTAAGCACATAGTCCTGGCCCCAGCCTTGGCCCACACTGCACCTGCTCCAGACTTGCCCTGGCCAGAGCAAATAAGCTCTGCACCAGCCGGGACCTGTGCGCACAGCCCCAACCCTGGCCAGCCCCAACCCAACTCACTCCGGACTGCCCACCCACACTGAGCAGTTGCAGCCGGGCAGAAGCTGCTGCTAGGCATGGGGGGAAAGTGGCCACCTCTCCCTCGCTGCTGCTGGGCCCTTTTTGCTGCAGCCACCCAGAGCCTATGCCCAGGCTGCCCTGCGTTTCCTCCCCACTGCCACTGCTGCCCTACTGGGAGGCCCAGAGGTGGCAGTGATGGCAGAAGAGAGGAGCCACAGGGCAGCCTGGGCGTGCGCTCTAGGTGGCTGCAGCAAGAAGGCCCTGGAAGTGGTAAGGAGGAAGTGGCTGCTTTTCCCCTGTGCCCAACAGTAGCTTCTGGCCAGCTGCCACTGGAGCTGCTGCTGTTCAGTGTAGGCAAGTAGTTCAAAGCAGGCCCAGGACAGGCTGGGGCTGGGGCTGTGTGCGTAAGTTCTGGCTGGTCCAAAGCTGGTCTGCTCCATTCAGGGTGGGTCTGGAGTGGATGTAGGGTGAAGTGGGCCCGGCCTGAGCCAGGGCTGTACATGTGGGTCCCTGCCACTACCATGGACCTGGGGGAAGCATCTGCAGTTGGTGTGTGCTCTTTTTGAAGAGCTCTTCTTGAAGAGCTCACACCAACTGCAGATGCTTCCTCAGCCTGACAAAGGGTATTTATACCTGCAAGCTTGCTAAGAAGAATTTTTCCAACTATTTGAGTTGGTCTAATAAAACATATCAGATTTACCCAAAGAACCTTGTCGTCATAATTATGGTATTTACCCAAATCCAATAAAACTTTGAATTTAAGACAATCCCCTGATAATTAGATTCCATACATAGAAAATTATAACAAATCTATAATTTGTCATGTATAGAATCTAATTATTAGGAGGTCATCTTAAATTTGTCCCCCTCGCTGCTGTAGTAGGGAAGGCAGCAGCAGGGGGGCAAGAGACCAGACCTTATCCCTTGCCCCCAGTGCCTGTGCCTGCCCCCTCTGCTGCCTGTTCCCTCTGTCACTTGACCTCCCCCAGTACCTGCCCACCTCCCCTTGACCCCCTCCCCTATACCTGTGCCTGCCCCATTGCCACTTGCCACTTCTGGGGCCTGTTCCTCCTGCCTTTTGCCCTCCACGCCCCTGCCCCCATCCCCTCTACCGCTTGTCCCCCCTGCCTTTGCCCATGCTCCTGTTGCCTGTCCCTGGTGCCTGCCTCCCTACCACCTGTACCCTCCCCACCCCTTGTCCATGCCTGCCCCCTTCTGCCTGTCCTTCCATCCCTGCTCCTCCTACCACCTGCACCCTCCCACCGTTTACCTTCTGGGTAGCTCTGCTCTGGCTTTGGGGCTGTCAGTGGTAGCAGCCCAGCCCCAGCCCCAACCAATCTGGACAGGAAGAAGAAGCGACAGCAGCTCTGAGCCCAGTTGGGTCAGGGCTGGAGGAGCCAGAACCAGAGTCAGAACAAAACCAGGGCTGGGGGTGAAGGGGTGAAGAAACAGGAGGCAGGGGGACAAATGGCATGGTCTCCCCCATGCTCCCCCTGATGCGTACACCCTCCCCCATTGAACAAAACATTACAGCCCCCAGGCCTGTACTCAAATATAAAACAAGGGGTTCCCCCCCTCCCCCCCAGACACTGATTGCAGGGTCAGGGGGTTGTCTTGGAGCTGAGTAAATACAGTATATATTTTTGTTTTGGTCATTCATGAAAGCCTCAGTGAGAACATGGTCCCATTGTGATAGATCATGACAGACACTCTACCAACACAAACACCTCAGAGCCCAAGAGACCTTACAGCCTAAACCCTCTCTTCTCTGAAGAAGAGAAGACAGAGGGGGATTTAATAGCACCCTTCAGCTACCTGAAGGGGGGGTCCAAAGAGGATGGAGCTAGACTGTCCTCAGTGGTGGCAGATGACAGAACAAGGATCAATGGTCTCAAGTTGCAGCAAGGGAAGTTTAGGTTAGATATTAGGAAAAATTTTATAACTAGAAGAGTTGTAAAGCACTGGAACAGGTTAGCAAGAGAGGTTGTGGAATCTCCATCCTTGGAGTTTTTTAAGACCCAGCTAGACAAAGCCTTCACTGGGATAATCAAGTTGGGGCTGGTCCTGCTTTGAGCAGGGGGTTGGACTAGATGACCTCCTGAGGTCCCTTACATCCCTCATTTTCTATGATTTTATATAAGATAAAAAATTAAGGAAAAAAATTAAGGAAAAATTAAGTACTATTTTCTCTCTCTATTATATGTTTATGAGGGAATAGAGGCATAGAGAAATGAAGTGATTGTCCACAGTCACACAAGGTATCTCTGCACAAGTAGAATTGGAAGACAGTTTTCTTGAGCTCCTGACCATGCCTTCAATGCAAGACAACCAAATGCAGAAGTGACCAGCAAGCTTTTAAGCACGGATATTAAGTGATTTTGAATACACAATCTCTATAAATGTTTCAGATACACTGGGACAGAATGTGTGAGATACTACCCTGTTTTTATTCTTCTCAGGAGTAAAGAAATCTATATTATTCACAGCTGTTCTCATTGTTTTTCTTTCAATTAGCCAATTTTCATGAAATCCATTCATGCAGAAAATTGTAAATGTTATATTCCTATTGCTGCTTAGACACAGATTTTAAAATGAGATAAACTTCAGTGACAACATCTTAATGACTAATATTAGTTTCACAGCACTTAAACTCTGTAATCCAAGGCCACAATATCAATGAAATATTCTCATTACCTTCAACAGGTTTCTGGCCAGGCTTGGTGTTCCACAATTCTACGCTACATTACAAAAAACAACTTCATTCATCGCTGAGTAAACTTAGCAACTTGAGCTGACAAAATGTACTCTTCTGTACAAGAGCTCCTTCCTTGTGGAAAATATCCGGCCATGACTTGGTTATATTGCCTAATTAAGTGTTCACATGACAAGTATTTCAGACCTAACTTTTTGACAGTGAATGTAGAACATACCTATAAAATCCAGAGTGTGGAGTTTATGGCAGAGGTGTAGAAGGACAGCTCTGTGTTGAGGGCAGCTGCAACATGCCATGCCAGCTGCAGTGGCAGTTACCACTGCCTCAGAGGCAGCTATTTTTGTGCCTTCTCCTTTCCACCCCAAAAGAGCAGTGGTGTAACTAGGGTGGGAGAACCAGGGTGGCCACGCCAGGCACTGATTTGAGGGATGGTGGTTGAAAAACAGCTGCTTTCACAACTGCACCAGTGATGGCGGGAACCAGAAATCACTGCTGCACCAGTATGTGACAGCTGCCCTAGGCGCCCTTCTGCATTGCTATGCCTCTGCATGAGGGTGGCACCCAGAGCTGCTCTATCTGGCCTCTATCAGCTATGCTACTCAATCATGGTAGGGGTGCCAAACTCACTTCATGCCCTGGGCCAGATATGGACTGTGGGGTGCTTGTGGGGCCTGGGGCACACGGTGATGGCACCTCCAGCATGGGGTGGTGGCAGGGTTGGCAGCTGAGGATGTAGTGCCATGGAGGTGATGACAGGAAAAGAAGCTGGAGGGTAACCATGGCTGTATAAACCCTTGCACACCCTCTTAATGCCAAGGGCCGATTCTGTGGCAGGCTGCTCCCCACAGCCATACCCCTCTCTCCTCCGCCCCCCCCCTCCCCCCTGGCCTTCCAGTTGCTTGTCAGTTTGCCGGGAAGGCCAGACAGAGCAGTCCTGCAGGCCAGATCCAGCCCACAGGACATGTCTGACACTCATGATTTATGGCTTATCTTAATTTGAGAAAGTGAAGTTATTTTAGTCCTCTGTGAAATATGAACCACCAAAACCAGAAGGAAATCAGAATACATCCTGCCTACCACCAAAAAACTCTGAGGTAAACAGACTATTCCAACTTTTCTCTGAGCCTAATCTGCATATAAAATTAACTTTTCCAAACAGGAGATTTTACCACACCTTCAACTCTCCTATGAAATATGAAATTTCATTTCTATCTAGGAGAACTTTTACAATCTTTTCTCTGATGCCTGATGAAGGGTGTTTGTGCCCAAAAGCTTGCAATTAAGGATTTTTTTTGCAAAAATCTAGTTGGTCTAATAAAAGATACCACCTCTACCACGAGTCCTGAGTGCTTTTTCCTCTAGACCAATACAGCTACAACCTGGATACCTGACACAAGTTCTCTTAGTGGTTTTTAAACTCTAGTCTTTAGATTTGAAGTTCATCAGAGCAGAGGTTTCTTCCCCTGTATTTGTTCAGTGTACAATAAAATCTGGGTCGGGCCTTTTAGGGCTGCCATAATATAACAGGAATAATTAATGTTAGTGTTAGCTGAATTTAGTTTTAAGTATATCTTAATGATCTCTGAATGATTTAAGTGTGGTTTGGAAAAATTAATTAATATAGTGAATTAAAAATGTATGTACTCAGGCACAAACATGTAACTGTATGAATAAAATATAGCTATGAACATAAAACATAACAGTCTTTTTTGGATTGCTCCCTAAATTGTAAATGAACTCAACAGAAACTATCAGTGCTAGGAACCAATGGGTGGCATCTACACAAGATGTTACATTGCCGTAGCGATAACCTATGTTGATGTAGCTCGTCGCTACGGCAACATAGCATTGGCAAGCACAGATCATGATGCTGCCACTACTGCATAGTAGCAACAAGTTACTGCACAATAGCTCGTTGCTACTGCACAGTAGGGTTGGAAACGACCTGTGTGGAGCTGGGACTGTGCAGTACTGGTAGTAACTGCGCAGTTATTTAGTACTTGCTAAAGCAACAGTAACAACTGCACAGTCAAGCACATGTGCAGACACGGCCACTGAAATCAGGTCATACAAAGAGTTAAGCACAGGAGTTCAAACTGTCTTTGTGCAGCGATATATTTTACACACAAAACTGAGTATCTAACAGACACTAATACATGTTCAATGTCCCGTATTTCTATACGTAAAAACTTTGGTACCTAACTCAGAGTCATCCCCCAGCCACTGGCAAAGATATTCGAAAACTCTTGGCACTCAGGTGAAGTACCTGAAGACTGGAAGAAGGCCAATGTGATGCCCATCTTCAGGAAAGGGAGGAAAGTAGATCTGGGGAACTACAGGCCAACCAGCTTGGCCTCAATCCCTGGAAAGATTCTGGAAAAAATTATCAAAGAGACCATTCTTGACAAGCTGGCTGACAGCAACATCATGAAGATCAGCCAGCACTGGTTTGTTGCAGGTAGGTCTTACCTGACCAATCTCATCTCCTTCTATGACCAGGTCACATATCAACTGGACAAGGGAGAAGAGATTGCCATCATATATCTGGACTTCAAAAAAAGCCTTTGATCTGGTGTTCCAGGATCTCCTCATGAAAAAATTGGCCAACTGTGGCCACAGCTACATCAGTCTGATGGCTGGGGAATTGGCTCCGAGGTCGGACCCAGAGAGTGGTAGTCAACAGAAGTGAATCATCATGGCACGCCATGACCAGTGGTGTCCCCCAAGGCTCCGTCCCTGGAACTGTTCTCTTTCATGTCTTTATCAAAGAAGTGGATACTGGTGTCAGAAGTGGACTGGCCAAGTTTGCCGATGACACTAAATTTTGGGGTAGAGTGTCCACACCTGTGCTCACCAGCACCATGGCCAAAAGAGACTTGCGGGTCATGACTGACCACAAGATGAACATGAGCCATCAATGCAATGTTGCAGCTGGTAAAGCAAATAAAACTCTGGCTTGCACCCATTGATGCTTCTCAAGTAAATCTCAGGATGTCATTCTCCTGCTGTACTCGGCCTTGGTGAGGCCACAGCTGGAGTACTGCATCCAATTCTGGGCTCCAGAATTCAAAAAGGATGTGGAGAAGCTTGAGAGAGTCCAAAGGAGAGCAACGCACATGATCAGAGGATAAGAGAATAGGCATTATGAAAAGAGGCCAAGAGCCATGGGACTCTTCAGCCTGGAAAAGCACAGGCTCAGGGGGGACCTGGTGGTAGCCTATAAGTACATCATGGGTGTGCATCAGGATCTGGGGGAGCGCCTGTTTACCAGAGCGCCCCAAGGGTCCAACGGTCGCAAACTCCTCCAAGACCATTTCAGGCTGGACATAAAGAAAAACTTCTTTACTGTCCAAGTTCCCAAGGCCTGGAATAGCCTCTCTCCAGAGGTGGTGCAAGCACCTGCTCTGGACTCTTTTAAGAAATGTTTGGATGCTTATCTTGCTGGGATCCTTTGACCCTAGCTGACTTTCTGTCCCTGGGGCAGGGGGCTGGGTTCGATGATCTTCCAAGGTCCCATCCAGCCCTAATGTCTATGAATCTATACTTCTATGAAACTTTGAAAGCATTGGCGACACATAGGGGGTGCATGCAGGTGCACGTGCACCCCGTGCAGTTGGCGGTACGCCCCCTGAAAGAAGCAGCAGTGCCTGCATGCAGTCGCTGCTTGCCGCTCTCCCCCTCCCCCCACCCCACTGACACTGCTGGTGGCATCTGTGGGCAGTTGCCAATCACTGCTGGCTGCCACCGACGCTGCTGGAGGCGTCTGCAAGTGATCGCCGACCACCAGTTGATGCTTGCCACCCCTTTCCCCCACCACCACCGGCACCGCTGTGGTTGCCTGTGGGAGCTCCCTGCTCACCACCACTATGCCCCCACCACTGCTATCACCACCTGTGGGCAGTTGCCATGTCCCTCCAGCCTCCAGGGGCACACATCCTTCATGTTTGAAAGTATGATCCACAATGGCAGATACAAGCTAGAGCTAACAGAATTACTTTGTACCAAGATACATATTTGTTAAATTCTCCTTTTCTTTTTAATTAGTAACTTCCACTGTAAAACTGCAGAAGCAGCAAGCTACCAGTTATAAAACAATTTCAAATCTCTAATATCATTTCTAAAGACAGGTAAGCCTATTTACCATTTTTTTTGCCTTTGTGTCACCATCTGTACCTGTGTTAAAATGGCGTAAAATTTAAGCAGTTTAGTCAAGTTTTACATCTGTTTCTCATTTGCTTTGCACAAGTTTATATTACCACACAGGACCCAAGGTGGTAGAGAACCACCCCACCCCACTTCTGAACATGAACAGCTCAAGTTTAGAAACTGATACGAACCAAAATGACAGCAAGAGGACGTGAAGAAAATCTTCAACTAGACAGCTGTTTCCTACTCTTTTATGCTTAAAAACTGCCTACTAATCCATATACAGATTAGGCTTATGGAATCTTTGTTTAAAAATCAATTCCAAAGCAATAACTTTGCAAAACTATCCATTCTCTAAAACTAGGGCTGTCAAATGATTTAAAAATTTGATTGTGATTAGTTACACCATTAAAAAAATTAGTCATAATGAATCACAATTTTAATCACCCAGCTAAAAACTCAAAATTATGCAAAAATATGCAGGTACTTTGTATGGTTGCAGAGTGTGTGTGGGGTATGTGTGTGGGGAGGGGCGGGAACTGTGAGGTGTAGGGGACTGTGGGTGTGTGTGGGCGGGGGTTTGGAACTGTATTCAAGGAGGGGGTGCCGCACAGCCTGGCAGGATGTGGGTCACCGTGGGTCAGGAGTGAGGGGCAGCAGCAGGGCTGTGGGGGCTGGGGCTTGGGAGTGAGGGGAAGACAGACACAGACAGCACCCAGAAGGTAAGTCTACTGAGGGGGAGGGGTGGGGGGAGAGAGAAGGGGTGTCAGGGGGACAGATCAAGGCCTCCATGGTGAGGGAGGGAGTGGGGCAGGAACAAGGGTAGGGCTGGGGTGAATGGGGCATCACAGCTAGAGTGGGTCATGGGACAGAGCCACGGGAGGCTCATCCACGTATACAGGGGGGTGCGGCTCCCTGCCACTGTACACACCCCTAAGGGAGGCATGGGGCGCACATGTCCCCCGATTTGTTCATGGGGCAGAGGCGGGATGCCTGATGCTGTCTGGGGCTCTGTGCTCTGCTGCCTTTGCCCCTGGAGCTGTAGTACATACTCCATGTTGTGCTTCCTGGGCTGGGCAGGCAGGGGACGTGCAGTGCAGCCACCGCAAGGCTCCCAAGGCAAAGGCAGCAAGACGCAGAGCCCCAGCCTGTAGCAGGCAGCTTGCCTCTGCCCTGCACACCAATCGGGGGGTGCATGCCCTCTATGCCTCCCCTGGGGGTGAGCACAGCAGTGGGAAGCCATGCCCCCCGTATCTCTGGACAAGCCTCCCGCAGCCCCGTCGCATGACCCGCCCTGGTCCTGGGGCCCCATTCAACCCAGCCCTGCCCCTGAACCCACTCCCTCCCTCACTGTGGGTGCCTCAATCTGCCCCTCCCCTCCACCCATTTCCTCTCCCCCTGCTCCTCACTCTTCACAGTCTTACCAGCATGGTGCTGCTCTACACACAGCATGCACGCTGCATCTGCTCATGTTTGTCTATCTGTGTGTCTGTGCGTGCACCCGCCTCCCCCTCTTACTGCGGCCGCCCAGAGCCCACACCCAAGCTGCCCTGCAGTCTTCTGTGCTGCCACTGCTGCCCTGCTGGGTGGCCCAAAGGTGGCAGAGTGGAGCCCAGGTGTAGACTCCAAAACCATGTGCATGATTAACTGTGATTAATTGATAGCCCTACTTAAAACACTTAAAAGATCAGCAAAAAGCATTTGAGAAGATGGGATATCTGGGATGAAGAATGAAACATCTACTTCTTCCTATGTATAGTGTATGGTACTCTCACCAAAGAAGTCTATGCAAGTGTTCTTATTAAGGACTCCATTGTTTGCTATTATTTTTCTATTCTGGGCAATCCGCAAACCTCAGTAAAGCATACATTTATCTTTACGTGGTGTTATAAGTCTTGTAAATTTAACTGAACAACAACACTTGCCCCTGGCTTTTTCAATCTGTTTTGTACTAGATGCTATTGTATATTAAAACCACAGTATATACTTCTGCACCCACCTATGAATATGATCAAGGCGGAATTGATTTTCTTCTTTTGTTTCCATTATTCAGAGAAGTGGCTTAAGTGGTTAACTTAAAGTTGATGGCAGTCTTTTAATAAGGGTGTAGACAGAAGTGCAACTCCTCGTCGTAACTGAGACAACTTTGCAGGAAGCATTCTGAATTACAATGATTCCCCGGACCCAACTCTCGTTCACTGTTGGTCCCAGGGGGCAGGGAAATGTAGTTATCAACTGGCAGCCTGCACCCAGTTTCTCCTAGCAATGGCCCCTCCTCTCTCCCAGTCTGTCCCTGTTTCAGAATGGGAGGGAGGGAAGTGGGGAGAGGGAACTCATTCTAAGGATTCCCCAGCCAGTACCAGAGGGTGGATTGGGTGAATTAGAGCCCCCACCATCTCAGGGGTGCCCCTATACACCCACTTCACCTTCCACCAAGGGCTGAAAAAACCCTAGCTCAAAATCCCTCTGCTCCCTTTCCCCCCTCCCATTCTGAAAACAGCTCAAGGCTGGGTGGCAGCGCAGACAGAAGTTACAGAAGATGGTCTGCTTTGAAACATCTTCATCTGACCCCTCATGCAATAAGGCTTCAGATTTTCACCCAATTGGCCATTTTGAAGTGGTCTGCAGCTGTCCACTTGTGTTTGGTCATGACTAGAGACCACTTTCTGTGGCCAGATAAGGCAAAAATTGTCACTTATGTCTGTGCCTTAACTGGAAAGCTTCAACTGTTTTCACTCTCTATCATTATGACTGTAGCCACCCATAGCAATAAATGGGAAGTGTGCTACAATAGACATAATATCAGTGTACTAACTTCTTCAATATGAGACTTTCACATGGGTGAGCCTTAAGAAAGGCTGCACAAGTGTAGTCATAGCTTAATGCACAAAGTTGCTAAGTTTTACTCTTAGGGGTGTACAACTTTTCAAAAACACAATTTTCAATTTAAATTAAAGTAGCTAGAGAGTTTAGCCAGGTCTTTAGGTCCATGTAACATAAAAATCAGTAAATAGATTTGTTTGCATATGCATAACTGATTTCATAAGGCATGCAATAAAGAATACTCATGTCTCTCAGGGTTCTAGCAAGCCTCAGGTGCTGACAATAAATTTCACCACAAAACTGGGTTGATTCATCATTGCAAATCCTTCTACAATGAAATTTACTTGACTATTTAAGAGAAGAATACTGTTAGCACTGCATGTCTCCATTGCAAATAAATGACTTCCATATTATACACCACCTGTAAGGGCCTTGGCACAGGTCTTAAAACTCAGATAAAGAGCACTTGCTCTGAGTGGCAAGAGGGGGATGTGGGGAACCACTAGGGTTTTGGATGGTAGGAAGGGGTAGAGCAGCAGGGAGCTGTGCATCTTAGGATGCTGGAGGAATGAAAGTAAAGTGTTTTACCTCCCCTGACCATTCAAACAATATCCTGGAATGGCATGGTAAAATGTTTCCAAGGTAAACCTCCTCTTGAGTGGTTTATCTTTAAAATGTTAAGAGAGCTCTTAAATGGGTGTTAAACCGCCATAAGAACTCTCTTAACATTTTAAAGATAAACCACTCAAGAGGAGGTTTACCTTGGAAACATTTTACCATGCCATTCCAGGATATTGTTTGAATGGTCAGGGGAGGTAAAACACTTTACTTTCATTCCTCCAGCATCCTAAGATGCACAGCTCCCTGCTGCTCTACCCCTTCCTACCATCCAAAACCCTAGTGGTTCCCCACATCCCCCTCTTGCCACTCGGAGCAAGTGCTCTGACCTTAACTGAAGAGTGACCAGGGAGCCTGGTCTGGCTGTACAAAGCCACTTCTCTCAGGACTCTGTGTTCAGGCTGTAATCAGCACAGCTGCTCAATGCTGAGAGCACCATAACAGCTGTGGGACCCTAAAGCCTGGGAAAGAATGCTTTCCCCAGCACCCGTGACAGCTGCCCACTCCCAGCCAGCACAACCCCTATTGCCTTTAACCCTACTCCCCTCTCCAACCCAATCCTAATTCACTGAGTCACATGCAAGATTTTAGTCCTTTAATTTTTTCTAAATATTTTTTTCACTTCTTTATTTTTATCCCCTCTCACTCTACCTCACTTAAAACAGTTTTTCAAGATTTCTCTCCTCTCCCCCTCTGCTCTGGCTGGGCTCCTTTTGGATGCGGATGGAGGGAAGCCACACACCCCAGGTTGGTCCTTCTCCAAGCTACACTCCACCCTCCCTCCTCCTCTCCCACCACAGGGGAGGAACAGAGTCCTGGGCTCCTGTCCACACCCCAATTTCCCAGACCTCTAG
>NW_005842688.1:491562-548820 GCF_000455745.1 Alligator sinensis | reverse complement strand
CGTGTAGGTATGAAATGACATGAAGCCTTCACCTGAGATTGCCCTAAAAATGCCATACTTTTATGACATCATAACTTTCCATAGATTTGTGATGTTATACAGGTAACCTGTTTTAAAGCCCTAGCTTAACGGTGTTATGCTTGAAAGAACCAGAATTGTCTATAATTTACAGAGTCCTTTAATGATTTTTGTGTTTTAAGCATGTCGGAGCTGCACCATGCCAGATCCCAACACTGAGCTGAAAGACTTTTAAAATGTGTGCTTGCAGTGGAGCTGTCTGACCCGGGACAGTATTGGATCTCTCCCCAGTTCCTGGGTCCAGGCACCTGGGAAGCTGTAAAAACCATAGCTGTAGCCCAGCTGCAGGTATGCTTTTAAAAAGTCCCTGGGCACTGGGAACCAGAGACTGGGGAGCCTCTTCCCAAGTCTCTAGGTTCCAGAAATCAGGGAGCTTTAAAAACTGTTGCAGTTGTCACATGACTGGAATCCAGCTAATTTTATGCTATGAACATATGGCATAGAAGGGCAGTTGATTTTAGGGATCCAGCATAAATTCACCAGATCCCAGTTGTGCAAGTAAATGAATGTCTGCCACCAATCTAAAACATAAAAAGGGACGAGGAGGGATGGGGGAAGGAGTTAGGGAAACAAACTCTGATTCTTTTTTCTTTCCTTTTAAACCTATAAAGAGATCTGAATATCTTTTTATTTAATGTGTTTTTAAACTGTGGACATGTTTTATTTGAAAGACTTTCTTGAACTGATGCACAGGAGGCTAGAATGAAACTACTTTATCCAGATTATTTAAAGCTTTTATTTTTTAAAATTTCATATCTATGCCTAATTAACATTTTGAATAAAGGAAAACTTTGTTAAAGATTTAATACCCTTGCCCACTTAGTTACCAGCATACTACATGCACTCTAAGTTGCCATTCCTGGACACCACTCAGAGTTTGCCTTAGGACAATAAAAAAACAAACTTGACATGTATATTTTCAAATTCTAAAACCAAACAAAATATAACATACTACAAAAACATCCTCAACAACTTTCAGACTTCCTATGAAGTACATTGATCATAAAGAGGCAACAAGTAGATAGACAGACAGATTTTTTTTAAGGAGCCCCACTAGTTGGTTTTTTTTAAAGAAATCCTTTGTTTTCTAAACAGGAAATGTCCTGCAAACAAGCACTTTTGGTTCTATTTTAATTAAATAAAAAATCTTGGATGACAAATGCAAAAACACAGATTAATTTATTATTATTCATTTATGCTAACAGAGCATATGATTGAGAAACAACGAATATAACTCCCCCCCACACACAGGCGCTGTCTTTCTAAAAATATTAGTTTATCTGATCAATCCCACCCAGCCCAATCCAATCCATTTCTCTTGCTCTCAGGTAGAAAAGACAAAGGTAATTGTCATCAACAAAGTCTACCATGGGCTGCTTCCTTTTATTTGCTCAGGTTTTAACTTGCAAAGACACTACTTTGATCCCATTAATTTAGCAAAGGGCCCCTCTAGGTTCCCATTGCTTTGGGACTTCCAAAACAGGGCTTCTCACCTGTAGTGTTTGTACAACTGTTGGTAATAGCACCCACTCCAGGATCCTTATTCTCTCCTACTACTTTACCCGCACAGGTATCTGCATGGAGAGCTATTCACCTTCCCTTGGAAAGATTTGTTGCTCTTCTATGATTCTGATCCATACAGAAATACATTGCTACTAAAGATTCACTGCTTAGTAAGGATGCTGATGGTGTTAAGATCTCCACTGGTGTTAGCTTCTGCAAACTGTGCTCACCTTACCCACTCATGTCACTGTATCATAAATGCAGTGATCAGAGTTTTATGAAAGGTAAAACCCAGTTAAGTAAACTTAGCAGTAGCACTGAACACTATTCTTTCAATACCCAAGGACTTTCATAACCTTTGTTTTTGATTTATTGACTATGATAAGACCAATTTGTTTAGCAGTTCTAACTAGTCTCTTAGACTAGGTATAGACATTCAAAAAGGCCAAGGTGAAATCGATCTAAGTTATGCAGTTGTCTGTCAGCAGCGTAGTTTATGTCAGTAGCAAACGGAACACACATTTGCTCTTTAGTTGGGGGTGCAAATCTTAGACTGGGTTCTGTCATTTTTAGACCAGTCTATGTGTGCCAAACTTCTGTTCTGTTACAAGTATAGACCCATTTCCAATCACTTATACTGGCAAAAGTGTAATGTCTGTACCTGACCTGAATCTTTTGCTGTGTTTGATGTATTCAGAACAGTAAGATCAGCAGCAAGGTCCAGGTGTATAAGCACTCATCCCCACATGGAATTCCAGTTCTGTGCCACATAGCAAAACCAATGCCAATACCAGGCAACAAAGAAGAGAGTACACATTTTTATCTAACTCTCATGGTAATGTTAAAAAACAGGCAGTTAACTCCCAGTTGGAGATCACAGCATGTTTCGTATCTTGCTAAATATTCTGGAAGTCTGGAAGCCCCCCACTTCTGGTGCTCCCCAGCTGCTGGGTCCCAGCACCCAATGTCCACAGCTGCTGGACTCCAGACCACATGCTGCCAGGACCCAGAGTTGGGAGCTGCTGGAACTGAGAGTGCCCTCAGCTGCAGGATTCCCAGCCCTAGCTGGGCAGGGTGCACCCCTGCAACTGGGAGCCCATCAGCTAACAAGGCTCCCAACTGTAGGGGAGACCCAGCTACATGTGCAAATTAAAGATCCATAGCCACCAGCTATAAAGTTAGCACACATTTTCAAGGTCTAACTTTATAGCTGGTTGGAGCTTTTTATGGCATGATAGCTGCTTTGCATGCGTAGCTGGTCTCAAGGTAATTGCGTAATTAACCAGTTAATTGTGCGATACCTGTAGCATGTAAAGAGGGCCTCACACTTCTCAGACAACGTATCTACATTTTCATTAATGCGCCGTGGTTCCTGCACATTTAATTTAGTACTTGTATAATCATGTTACTAAATAAATGCACAGTAACTACAGTTACTGCGCAGTAGTGCCGCCAAATGCCTTTTTAGTGACACTACTTCGCAGTAGCCTAATAATACTGCACTGTAGCATATTAGCACTGTTTGTGCTGTGATGTGCTACTGCACAGTATTATTAGGCTACTGCACAGTTAGCATCTTGTGTAGATGCACCCAAAGTCAATGAAATTTAAAACAAGTAGAACCTGCCACTCATTGTTTCTTGTGATGATTTTGAGTAGTATGACAATATGAACAATGCAAGAAACAGAAGGACAAAAATCAGCTTGCTATTTTAGAAATCTGTTCTTGATGGAATTGCAGGTTCTGCAAAATACAAAATAATTGTATAGAAGGGTTTCCCTGGGGCTAACAGCAGTGTTAGTTTCACCTTGCCATAGATTGGTTCTCAAAAGAAATGCCAATACACTTGGGCATTTAAAAAAGTTATAGAAGATCAGTCCTCACCAAAAATGAACAGATTCACATTTCTATTTTAACTGCCTACACTGGAAATCAGTCGTACAGGTACATCTCTCACACTATTCATATTCAACATAAATACAACAAAAAGGGAAATTCTAGTACAGGAACTATAAAATACGTAAGGTTTTTCATTTATACATGCAGCTAAAAAGCCTCCAGTTACACAGTGCTCCTGGTTTTGAGATTAATTGGTATAATTCTAACCTATTTCCTCATGACTGTAAAAGTGCTGGTGACTGGAATCCCACAAGAGATCTATTAATACTTCATGCTGAAATAAATCAGGTGCCATACTACATCCCTATAGTTAAGTGTTTACGCTCGTCAATTCTTAGATCCTTTCTTGTAAATGATAAACAGTTCTAAAAATATATTGTATGAATAGGGATTCTTCAAGAATATTTAATCTTAAAGCAACACAGTTTTGCAATCTGGCCTTATTTTAATAAAAGTACCACCTTACTAATTCTGGGTGGGATTGGTGATGAAAGAGTTACATTTATTCAAGTTTTAAAATGCATGCTTGATTTTTACTATTTACTGTTTATTTTCACTTCCAGCTCAATATCATGAGAATTAGAATTATAAAAGAATACACACACACAATGTTGCGCTGGAAAGATCTGGCTATTTTTTTATGTCACCGCCATCTAATTGATAGAGCCAGCAATTCTCAATGGGGGTTCAAAAAGCTCAATTCTGTTAAGAGGTAAAGGGATCTTTTACTTAAGGTGTGTCTACACAAAAAATTTACTGATATAATTATACTGTTGTAACCATACCAGTACAACTTCCCCATACAGCTGTTAGTCCAGAATAAGAATGTCCATACCAGAGTTATGCAGGCATAACTACAACAGTGTAATTATACCAGTAAATTTTCTTGGGTGGAAAACACTTCAGGCTCATACAGTGAGAACATACACTTGCTTTTAAAGTAGGATGATCTCAGTTCTATTCCCAGGCACCAGTGGGAATTTCCAGGCGGCCCTGATGTACAATTTACAGGCAATTCTGAGGTCACAGACAGACAACAGCATTGTTACTTTAGAGTATGGGTCTGCTGAAAACTACCGACAGCCAAATTTCCTATTTGCCCAAATTTCCTGTAAGCCCTATTTCCAATCTATATACCTGACCAAGATGCCCGTATTAAAGCCAACTGGTTTCCAGAGCAAACACATAACCACAGTCAATAATAATCAGTGCATAAGAATGTTAAATCATATTCTCAGAGAAACATCATATACAGTCTAAAACACAAAATGAAATGACTTCTCTCATATATGACAAATCAACTCAAACTCTGGCAGCTTTCAGCACTTTTCCTCTCCTAAAGTTTGTGGGAAAGAAAAGGTTTGAGCACAAGCAATCTCTGAAAATTCAGCTGGAACTGAAGGGCATTACAATACTGAACAAATTAATTGCTGACACATGTGGGTGCAAAAGACTTGACTCACTTCTGTTGAATCATTTTTTGTTTCCAGTAGGCATGAAACTGGCCTGTCCTTACAGCTTCCCTTTCCTTTTTTTGCCCTAAGACCTCAAAAAGTATGATTTTCCTTCCCAGGTTACTGAGTTGGAAAGATAGAGAAGTTTTACTCTCTAACCACTTCTGCTCTGGTATTCTTCCCATTTCCCCCAGTTTCTTTTCCTCAGAAGCAACAAGGAAAAAAAATGAAACATTTGCAGTTGTACCTGCACTTTATCCCCTTGAGGCCCTCTTATAGATTCTACTTACAATCATATGAAAGTAAGGCTGGAAAGGACCTCACAAAGTCATCTAGTCCAGCCTCCTGCTTAAGGCAGGATCTTCTCCAACTAAACCATCCCATCCAAGTGTCTGTCTAACCTGCTCTTGAAAGCTTCCAAGGATGGAGATTCCACAGCTCCTCTAGGCAGCCTGTCCCAGTGCTTGACCAGCCTCATAGCCAGGAAGTTGCTCCTAATCTCCAACCTACATTTTCCCGGCTGCAGCTTGAGGCTGTTGCTCCTAGTCCTGTCCCCTACGGCCACAGAGAAAAACCAGTCTCCATCTTCTCTATAATCGCCCTTCAGGTATGTGAAGGCTGCTATCAAGTCTCTCCTCAGTCTTCTCTTCTCCACACTAAAAAACTAACTCTTTCAGCCTTTCCTCATAAGCCTCATCTCCTAGGCCCCCAATCATTTTGTTGTTGCTCTATGGTGGACTTTTTCCAAACTGTCTATGCCCCCATTGAAGTGAGGGGCCCCAAACCTGTGGAAGACTGAATCCAGACCAGAGTTAAGGTACAAATCATTGCCACCAAAAGCCCTGAAAATCACAAGTCAGGCCTCAGAATTAAATGGGGGTCATAAAAATAATAGATTCTAAAGCTGCTTTTAGAATTAGTTCACATTTGCATACTTTTTTGGCACCCACAAGGGTGACAAAGTTCCTTTTTAAATTAAAGGAATTCTAAATTAAAGCTGAAGTTCTCAGTTAATAAGATGACTGCAGGTGCCAAGACAAGGAAAATGCCAAATCTCAAGAGACTTGTGCTGGAACTGTGAGAACTGAGAAAGTGATGACCATCATTTTATTCCTTCATATAGAATGGGAGTAGCCAACCTGTGGCACAGGTGCCACAAGTGACATGGGCAGCCTCTGTGTATGGCATGCAGCAGATGGGGGAGGGGACGGGTAGCAGTGGCAGATAGGGCAAGAAGCAGATAGCAAAGTAGTAGCTTGGTCAGGGAGCAAAGGGGAAAAGAGCAGAAAGCTGAGCAGCAAATGGTATAATGGAAAAAGATTGGAATGGCCCTTGGGAAGGGTGTGGGGCTAATTTGTGGCATGCCTGCCAAGAAGGATGGCTCCCACTGATCTAGAATGCAGGGCAGGGTGGCAACCTTAGGGCACCTATGCACATGCGGCGAAGCTGCTCCAACATGCTGTAATTACAGTGCATTGGAGCAGACTGGAACATGACAATTACCAAGTCTGCTGGAGTGTAGTAATTACTCCAGCATCATGTGTATCAGTGTCCCTGTGCTGAAAAATGGCAGCAGGGGCACTTTAACTAAAGCCTGTTCTATGAGCTTTAGTTAAAGTGCCCCCACTGCCACTTTTCAGCACAGGGACACTGATACACATGATGCTCCAGGTGCTTTAATTAGAGCGGCTCGGGGAGCCGCTCTAATTAAAGCACATCTCCCACCCTCTTCCTATCAACTCCTGGAGCATGTGTATAAACACCATTAGAAACTAACTAGTTCAGAGGCATGAGCTTTCCTAGACAACAATCTACTTTGTCAGATGCTAAGGTGCCAGCCTTTCCTACCTTTTGCTTGCCTTCAAACTAACCATGGCTAACTATTTCTCTCCCTCATCTAGTTACACATGCTGTTTTGCCAACCTTATTTTGCAAGAGTGCCTCTGTTTTCACCACTGTAAAGAGACAATGCCCATTATTCCCGATGTTGTTGATACACAACAGGCAGGGCTGATGTCGTAGTATTTCCCATAATCTCACAGAACCAGGGCAGAAGTGCTGCTCCTACTCTTGCATACATGGTGTTCATCACTTTCTTTAAAGAGACAGCAGTGTACCAACTTAATTTAGAAGCGAAAAAAAAAACCTCAGTAAAAACTCTTGTCTATAGTGACTCTTGTCTATAGTGAGGTAGAATATAGTTACTTTTTCATATAGTCACTTTTTTGCTTATTTCCTTCAGAAAGAGTACATTAATCCCATATGGTAGGGGGAAAAGTTTGCTTTTATATTTCCCCCCTAAAGAAAGGAAATATAAAAGATATCCTTCTGATGACAACTCAGATGGTATCAAAGGTCTTCATTTCACTGCAAAGGAACACTCGGCTATGGACAATGATATTTCACAGCTTTCTTTTTCACACGCATGATCTGTGAGAGGCAGCATTCATTCATTCCCCCACTGATTTCCCTAATTCAGGAAGAGGCAAAATATGGCCTATGGGCCGAATCCAGCCCACCAGACAATTCCATGAGGCCTGTGGGGCCCCTCCATAAGCCCTTTCTAAGCCCTGGCCCTCACTGCCCCTCTACAAGCAGGCGCCTCCATGCAGGAGGTGCAGCTCTGGTTGATTAACAACCAACCCCCACCCCGGCGACCCACCCCCAGCCCCAAGCTAAGGGGTGATAGAGACAAGAAGCCTCTGCCTGGCAAAGGCTTTTGCCTGGCCACTCCGATGCTGTTCCCAGACCTCCCTGCCTGCAAGACTGGGAATCCAGGTAAGGGCCCCACAGGGCTGGGGCCAGGGCCAGGGCCAGGGCCTCCTGATGGGGGAAAGAGGGCAGGAGCGGAGGGAGCCACACGCTATGGGGCTGGGTGGGGCTGGCCCTGCATGCTGCCACCACCTCCGGCTGGAGACGGGTGGGAGCTGCATGCTATGAGGCTGGGTGGGGCTGGCCATGCATGCTCCTGCCACTTGTGGCCAGGGACTGGAGTGGGAATGCAGGAGCTGTGCGCTATGGGGCTGGGTGGAGCTGGCCTGGCTCACTGCCATCACATATAGCTGGGAACTTGGGTAGGAGCATTATTGGGCTACGTGGGGCTTGCCCTGCAGGCTGCTACCACCTGTGGCCAGGGACTGCGGAAGAGCTCAGGGAGCTGCATGTTGTAGGCCAGGCAGGGCTGGACCCACTCTCTGCCACCACATGCAGCTCTAGGGACGTGCACACTCCAGGGACTCTGAGAACTTCCACACCCCCACACACTGTGCCCTTGCCCACCCCACCCTCCACCATACCCCCAACACACACAAATACACACCCTCCCACAGCCCCAGACACTCCCTCCCCCACCCCATCATACTCTCCCACACACCCCCACCCTAACCACACACACACACACTCCTCCACATCCACACCCACCCTCTGCTACACACCCCACCTACCACACACACACTCCTCAACCACACCGCCTCCCAAATACACCCCCTTATGCCCTTCACAGACAATATACAAGAGTAAGACTTTATTTTGAGCTATGATGAAATCTCTTCTAGATACACTATGCAAACACACACAAATCAGGACATTTTTTTTTAAATAAAATTAAAATAAGTTATAGTAGATGTTTGATTTTTTTTAGTATATGATTTGGTTTTATTTCCGGTTTCAAGATGGCAACCCCTGCTCCCTAAAGGAATACTTCCAAGGCAAGGTGAGGAACTTCCGGTTGGAAAAGGTCAGGGGTTAGGGGGAAGGACTTCTAGTCCCAAGATGGCAATCAGGGAGCGGGGAACCTGTCTAGGGGCAGGGCTACCCTTGTAGCCCTCAACAGCTCACCAAAATTCATTAAGCAGCCCTCCAGCTAAAATAATTACCAACCCCTGCCTTAATGGCACAGAGCTATATTAATTGGAACCACAAATAACTAAATCAAAGTAACAGGTTCCATAGAGCACCTCTAAAAGGCTACAAATCCCTAAGTATTGCCCATACTACTCATGGGCAACTGGTGCCTCTTGAGTTGGCGGGGGGGGGGACATGCCCCCCCCAACACCAGTCAACTGGGGGGGGGGGGGCCCCCCCACCAGCCAATCTCACTCACCAAAAGCAGCCGTGCCACTTCCAGAAGTCCCACAGCCATTTCGAGAAGTGAAACGGCCACTTTTGCTGGTGGCCCTGCTCCCTGACCGGCGCTCACAGGGAGGGGGCACCGGCACTCCCACCTGCCCACCTTCCCTTCATCTAAATAGGGAGCGCAGCCTGATAGGGGATGCACCAGCACTCTCAGGGGATTCACATGCACCCCCGTGCATCCCCTATGCATTGCCACTGATACTACTAGTATAAATTAGTATACTAACAGGATTATCTTACCAGCTTCCAGGGTGCATGGCTAAGGGAAACAGTAAAGTAAAATTAATAAAGCTGTATATTTAATTATCTGCAAAGATGGTCTGAGGTCACATCCAGACAAGGCTTAAAGGAGCAATTTCTTACCCTGAAATGGTTGTTAACCAGAGCAGGTAGTCCAAGCACATATATGAGAAGAAGGTGTTATTAAAGTAAATTCTAAATGGCAGGAGTAAATATGAAGTAACTAAAGTTAATCTAATAATTAAGTTAGAGCCTCAAGAAAGAAATCAGACCAAAATGCAGTACTTTTGACATTAAACTTCAGTTTGAGATTGGGACCTTTTGGACAGTGAATTAATTGTTTATCCTACTCACACCTGTTGTACCATGATCACATTCCCCTCTCACCCAACAAATGGCTTAAATTCAACACCATGCAAAAATAAAAAATAAGGAAGTTAGTCAGAGAGATTCTAAAGACAAACTAAGTCAATTAACATGCTTAAACTCAATGTGGAAGCAAGTTAAGAAATGAATAGATGTATGGACAGTATGCATATACCTGAACAAAAAAAAAAGCAAACAGCAAAAACCAGCATGGAGATATGGCAAAGTTCAAAATCTACTTGAGCCAAACAGAAACAGCAAATGTTATCAGAATCTTCATACAATTCTAAGATGGCAACACTGAAAAGCTAAGAATTCCATCAGCTAGAAGACTATTCAGTTCTGATCACCTTACCTTAAAAAGGGTAAAGCTAACAGAACAGGATCCAAGACATGCAAAGAAAATGACTGTAAGGAAGGGAAAATGTCTATATGAGAAGAGATTTCAAAATTCAGGACTGCTTATTTAAAAGGAGACACAACAGAATATAAAATATTGAATGTTGTAGAGAAACCACGTGGATGCTGCTCTTTGCCTTTGTAGGTATAAAAGAACAAGAGAACATATGCCATGTTGCCAACTTTCACATTATTATTGCAAGTCTAACAAAAATATGGCATTTTATTTAAATCCCCAGTTCTTTCACAAAAGCAATCACATGAGAATCTCTTTAATTTAAAAACAGTTTTAGGTTGTCATACCTGGGGAGAGAAGCTTTAAAATGTGACTCCAGTGTATCTTAACAGCTCAAGGCAAAGAAAGTAAAACATAATTTGGTATTTTATAAAGGTTTGTGGGTTTTAGATAATTTCAAGATTTTGTTTGTCTGAACATTTGCAGTTGGTAACAATATATATATATTAAAATTAACTCCTGGGACTCCTTGCCCTCAGGAGCAGTGCATGGGGCAGTGATGAGGATGTGGACTTTTAATTTCAAGCAAAAAAACAACAAAAGAAGATTAACATTGCCGCTACTTCTTGTAAGTAGTTGTGTGCTAAGTGCAATTATTAAAACAAAATAAAATTCAGAAAGCAACCTTGTTAGTATTGTTTTCCAAAAAGGATACTTTGTTAACTCTCCTCACATTGCAAAGTAACTTTCAGTTGGGAAGTTTGTTAAATATTCTGCAATTACTTTCAGTATTAAGAGGATATGATGCTCTGCAACATTCAGCTCTCAGCCGTACTGTAGGTAGTAACTTACCCTTTGCTTTTTATTTTTAATATTGAATTAAAGGCTTTGCTTATCAAATCATTGAGTAAGTCTGATAAACTTACATCATATCCACTGTTGCGAATTCCACGCCGTGGTCTCTCCCGAGTAACTAGAAGATCCATCTCAGTTTCTCCTGGGCTAGGACTGTTCAGAGACTGCCTGCTTCTATACACAGAATTCTTCATCTGTTGCCTAGAGCAAATGCAACAAGAAACTATTAAAATGAATGTAAGGAAGAAAAATAAATGACAGAGTGGTCTCCAAATCTAACCTTTATTCTAAAATGATTTTAATTATTAAAAAGTTACTTTTGAATAGAATACCCTTTTGATAACCACAGAACTGCTAAACGCATTCGGTTTTGTTTTCCTTAATTCAAACGCCTAAATTCAAACGTAAAGAGAAGAGGCATCATAAACTAATGAATACCAGTTGAGATATGATCCAGGTGAATACCAGAAACTTTGTAGTTTGTAACAGATGCAATATAAAATAAATAAGTGTAATTAACAGTAAACTACCAAAGTCAGTGGGTGCTGAAGGTGCTAAGAAACTCTGAGTGTAGACAGAAGTAACTTTAGAAATGTTTCCAAGTAAAGTAGGATTGAAAATCTTTCAAAAGCCTCTCATTGCAGCTGCAGAACATGTGTATAGCCCCTGTGGCGCCCTCAGGCTGGAACTATTCAAAACTGCAGTGGCTGAATGAAGACTTTCCAGCCAGGGCGTGCTATATGGGGCTGTAGTGACCTGCAGTTCCACTGCCACCATGGAAAGATAGTGGGGTAGGCAAAGGGAAGTGGAAAGAGGAGAAGGAAAGCAGAGGTTGGGTCAGAGGAGCTTCTGACACTCCAGATGCACTCCTGAACCTCTTCTCTTCTGAAACTCTCTCTAATAAACAGTTATCAACCTGTGGAGTAAAGTCAATGGAGACAACTCTGTGCCACTACTCCCAGCCTTCATAGCACAGTGCATAATCCAGGGTGGAAATGAAGTTAGGTCTGACTTCTATACCATTCCACTGATCTAAAGTTGCAGTTGTGCAATTTTTACACCAACATCTTTTGAACCTCTCAGGATGGAAAGCTAGAGCTTAAGAAGGTAGAAGGAGGAATGGTTAGAGGAGTGCTCCACTCAACTTGCCCTCTGAGGTAACATTCTCTTAAAGTGTATAAATTAAGTGTCCCCAAACTGCACTATGGACAAGGTCAGCTGTAGTTAACACCCAAAGGAGGGCAAAGGTGATGTGGTGCCTATCTTCGAGAAAGGGAGGAAAGTGGATCCGGCAAACTATAGGCTCATCAGCCTGACTTCTATCCCAGGGAAGATCTTAGAAAAGTTTATTAAAGAGGCCATCCTTAATGGACTGGCCGATGCCAACATCCTGAGGGATAGCCAGCATGAGTTTGTTGCGGATAGGTCTTGCTTGACCAATCTCATTTCCTTCTACGACCAGGTGACCTATCACCTGGACAAGGAAGAAGAGATTGATGTCATACATCTTGACTTCAAAAAAGCCTTCAATCTGGTATCCCATGATCACCTCTTGGCAAAACTGGCCAATTGTGGCCTTGGGTCCACCATGATCCGCTGGCTGGGAAATTGGCTCCGTGGTCGGACCCAGAGGGTAGTAATTGATGGAAGTCAATCATCATTGTGCCCTGTGACCAGTGGGGTCCCCCAAGGCTCTGTCCTTGGACCCATACTGTTCAACATCTTCATTAATGATGTGGACATTGGAGTCAGAAGCGGACTAGTCAAGTTCACCGATGACACCAAACTTTGGGGCAAAGCACCCACACCAGAAGACAGGAGGGTGACCTGGACAGGCTCAGCAAATGGACAGACAAGAACCTGATGGTGTTTAACACTGAAAAACGCAAGGTTCTCCACCTTGGGAGGAAAAATCTGCAGCATCCTTATAGGCTCAGCAGTGCTACACTGGCTAGCACTACAAAAGAAAGAGACTTGGGGGTCATCATTGACCACAAGATGAACATGAGCCTGCAATGTGATGCTGCGGCTAGTAAAGCGACCAAAACGTTGGCTTGCATCCATAGATGCTTCTCAAGCAAATCCCGGGACGCCATTCTCCCCTTGTACTCAGCCTTGGTGAGGCCGCAGCTAGAGTACCGCGTCCAGTTTTGGGCCCCACAATTCAAAAACAATGTGGAGAAGCTTGAGAGAGTCCAGAGAAGGGCCATGCGCATGATCAGAGGTCAGGAAAACAGACCTTACAATGACAGGGTGAGAGCTATGGGGCTCTTTAGCCTGGAAAAGCGCAGGCTCAGGGGTGATCTGATGGTCCCCTATAAGTTTATCAGGGGTGAGCACCAGTATCTGTGGGAATGTTTATTCACCAGAGCGCCCCAAGGGATGACGAGGTCGAATGGTTACAAACTACTGCAAGACCAGCTCAGGCTGGACATGAGGAAGAATTTCTTCATTGTCCGAGCCCCCAAGGTCTGGAACAGCCTGCCATTGGAGGTGGTTCAAGCACCTACATGGTACACCTTCAAGAATAAATTGAATGCTTATCTTGCTGGGATCCTATGACCCCAGCTGACTTCCTGCCCTTTGGGCAGGGGGCTGGACTTGATGATCTTCCAAGGTCCCTTCCAGCCCTAATTTCTATGAAATTTATGAAATAAAGATCATCCCTTGGAGGATGGAAAACCAAATGATCACACTATTCTGTAGTTGTTCTGAGTCTCTCCCTTTTCTATTAATCTTTTTTTTCTGTGTTGCTGGAACACTGTAAAACAGAAATAAATCATCCCTTTGGAAACTACACAATACATGCACATGCTTATATTCTATAGCAAGGGTCATCAAGCTGTGGTATATGTCAGTATTCCCTCCTCTGTATGGTAATCACTGATCTTGTAATTATATAGCAGTGTAATTTCCCAGCAGAGTAGCTACATGGTTATTACTGTATAATATACAGTTATTTTTGTCTGCCTAGATAAAATGATCAGACATTTGAAAATTCCAGGGGCCTTACTGGTTCAGGGAATTATAGGAGTTTAGGAATAAACTCCTCTCTAGACATATTATTGAATACTTTTATATTGTATGTATATTATCAACCTTCTTCTGCAGACACAGATATGGAAGCAGACTGGCCCTGAATGTGATCTGGTATGACAATACATATGTTCCAAAATTAGAGGTTTCTAGAACTGTATAATTCTCTTTCAAGGGGACATGTTCTGCAGCTTAATCAACTAGTGGTACATTATCTAGAAGTTTCAAATACATGGCATCTAATACATGTGCATTCTTGATCTGATTACAAACAATTAAGGAAAAAGACCCAGAGCAGTGCATATCATCAGCAGACTTACCACAATTGCCCTGAGATTGCCAATTAGCTGATTTAAAGAAGATTCACTAAAGAGAAGGGAGGTATCAACATAAACAACTAGCATTCAAATAGGTTTGCAAGTGTCTTCTGGGAACGAAAGCAAAATTCTGTGGTGCCCAGAAGACTGAAAGGGATGCAGAGCACAGGCATGTGGATACTTGAACAAACCAAATTATTTAGAGCTATTGTTTTATAAACAAAATTTAAAATGCTGTTTAACACAAATCGGAATATATAAAGGTCAGCTTGAAACATGTCAATAATTCCTTTTTTTTCCTGTTACATTTTGGAAGTGCCATACATTAATGACAGCTTCACAGTTATAACAAGAGGAGAACAGGACTTTTTCCCAGAGCTCTGAAATTTTTATCTTTTTACCTACTCCTAAAGATTATTTAAAACAATTAACTGTATGTGCAGCTTTTTAAAATACAGGTTTTTAATTCCATATCAATACATAGAAAATGATACAAAGCAAAATCTTATTGTTCTGAAGTAGGTATCATTTAAGAGTAATGTTTTTATTATGGAATTATAGTGATAGTAATTAATCTAGTACCTTGCAATATAATTTTCCTGTACTCATCCAGTATCATATTATTGCTCTACAGCATATACTTAGCTGTGCTGTTAGTATGGCAACTGTTTAACTGCTTATTAGTAAGAAAATGTAAGTTTACCTGAGACACAAACATTCCCGAATTTTGGAAATGCATCATATTTTTAGCTCCCATAGTCCATATTTAGTGAAAAGATATCTGTACTCTTCACACAGTCGTGGTTTATTGCTTCAGGTAAAGAGGAAAGGGAAATCATTCCCCAAAGTTTAGTGTACATGCCTTGATGCATTTTTTCATAACCATGAGATACTGAAATAGTCTCTAAGATTTACATAATACATTAGAGAGAATACCTAGAAAAAGAGCACTGCAGGATCTCTTAGTATATCAATTCATGAAAAGAAAATGGTCGGTATTAAAGTTTCATGTGTAAAGTGTTAAACATCCCCCACATCTCTTAGAGTACATAACAAACCCCTAAGACATGGTTTCAGTACTGCACTGTATGTACTGTAAATATTAATGTTCATGTTTCTACATTCCTCAACTATAGTCTCAGGACAGATGGTGCTAATAAAATAGAACTATTGTATCATGCTAATGCTCAATATCTTACCTTTCCTGTGCATATGTAACAATTTGTTCCTCCCTCACTGGAGATCTGTAAAAGAACTGATGCTCTGACCCTCCAGCAAGGACACCAGATACAGTTTAATCAGAATCTTTATTCTTCATTGACCTGTACAACCCTGGGACAAGTCTTCCTGAGCACAGTCTCCTTCAGTCATTTAACTCTCTCCAGGCCCCTGGGTACACAAGCTCATTTGGCTTCAGCAATTGCTTATATTCCAAGACAACCTTTCCTTTAGAATTCCTGTTACAACCTCTCATCTCTGCCCACAGAAGGTAATTGTGGCAGCTATTCTGAATGCAAAGGCCCTTTATTATTGCTCCTTTAAGTACTGATGCTGTTAATTCTATTAGCAAGGCTCCGATCTGAACTAATCAGACAATGAGAACAGAATGGAGATCTCCATCCATGAGGAGTATGAAGAAGAAGAAGAGTATTTGTATATACTCCTTCCCTTTCTACAATAATCTCCTGATGTCATTTTCCTCTGACTACATAAAGGATTACAATGTGGTAAAAAACTACACATAATTTGAGGTGGTGTGACATCTCAGTGGGAGCCCTAAAGAGATACTACCTCAGACAGTCACAATGCCTCCCCACAGATCTCCTGTATGACACAAAAATGGGCATGCTATGCAACTCCTCTGTAGGCCAGCTTGACTGGCAGGTGAGGGGTAAGACTGTTGGGACCTCCTCTCTTTATGGACAGCCTGTGCTTCAGGAAGCACTGATAAAGGACTTAGCAGACAGAAGCATCTGCAACAGCGAGCAGCCTCTGTGCAATGGATCTAAATAGGATGAAGAGGAAATTTGTACCCTTTTTTGTGAATTCTCTTGAGTACAGAGATGAGCATTCTATATTCGTAAATTACTTCCAAGAGCCAACACAGTGCTACACAAACACTGGCTATGTTATATAACCACCTCTTCTCAATTTAAAGAGGAGTTAATTATGCCATAGATTAAATGACTTGTCAAGATCACAGCAATCCACAGAGTACACTTATAGCCTTGCAGACATCATCATCTGCTAAACAAGCTACTGAAATGAATCGACCTTATGATGTTCAGGTAATACTGCTAGGTTTTAAAAAGTTATTTATTTGTAAGGTCCAACTTTGGAAATAATTGCAGGTGTGTGTGGCAGTGCACTGTGTGCGCCTGCCACTTTAAGGGCCTGGAGCTGGCAGCCTCCAGGTGCCTGATGAGGGCAGCCATTTTGAGGCAAGGGCTGCCTATATAAACAAGGCAGTTTGGCTGTAGGAGGTCCAGGCAGCAACATTGCCTGGTTGAAGGGCTGCTGAGAATGACCTGGAGGTAAGGGGGAGCTGCAAGGGGATAGTAAGGAGGCTCCTGGTCCTGGGCATGACCTGAAATTGCACCCTGCCGGGAGTGGGTGGCCTGGTGGGGCTCTCAGTGGTGTGGGAGCCCCCAGGAAATGCCAGGCCAGTTACCACCTGGTGAAAGGTGGGTTGGGGCTCCTTAACTGCCAAGCTCCCACCACTGGGTGGGTAACCCTATGTTTGGAGGGGCCCAGAGGGCGGACCCCAAGAGAGTGATTGTGTACAGGGCATGGTGCTGCGGTTGCCCCTGGGAGAAGGGAGTAGTGGCACGGTGAGGCCCGAGGATAGAGAGAGAGGGGCTAGAGACCCAGCCCGAAGGAGAGAGTACCCTCGACTGGCCCAAGCTAGGGCCAGGACCAGGAGGGTCAAAAGGGTCAGGGACCCACCGCGAGGGACGCCCAAGAGCCGGGGGCCTGGGGTTCCAACTGGCCTGGAGGTGGGCCAGGGCAAGAGGCCGAAGGTCCTGGGGGGACCACACCCAAGAGGGGAAAGTACCGTCGGAGGGGCTAGGTAGCCTGGATGAAGGTGGAGAGGCCGCCCGATAAGAGAGGATCATAGAGGAGTCCTGTATGGATGATTCTGGGGCCCAGTGTGGGGCCGGTAACTATGTGAACACCATGATGCCACCTGCGAGGCTTGGGCTGTGGTATTGGGGAGGTAGGAGCCGCAGAGAGCGCCCCCTGGCATCGGGGCACAAAATGGGTAGCCTCCCGCTTAATTGTCATCTTAATTGTATCAATTAACATCAAAGGTGTGCCAGGCAAGATAGGCGGGCGGTTGCCCAGAGACAGGTAGGCGGGCTGTGGAGATTAGCCCCGAGGTGGCCCCCTGTCACAGTGTGCTTGCAACAAAACAATGGTTTAGAAACTGTTGCACTTTGCCAAAGAGCAGTTTTGGATGCCAACTTTTGGGCCTAAGTCCATTTCTATTCTTTGAGTAAAGGCTATTATCATACTTCCAGTTTAGTTAATTTGAAAAAAATGGCTCACAAAATACATGAAAAATCTACCCTTCAAATATCATTTTTCTTTCCACTTTTTCCTTTCTTACCATGTTACAACATACCGCACGTTCAGGAATTTGCCAGAAATAATCAGTTTTCTTCATGAAACAGGAGACACCAAACAAATGAAATAGCATGTAAAAGATTTTCTTCACCAGTGACAGACATTTCCACTTGAGATAATTGTTCTTCTTATAGTCCATGGGTAATACCAATCCCATAACAAGGATGGAACTTTATATTAAAACTAGCCAATTGCCCGTCAAGAATAAAGGAGGAAGGGGAAGAGGGGCGGGGACAGAGCACCGCCACCCACCAGCCCGAGCCACCGCCTCCTCCCAAGGAGGAGCTTGTCCCGCCGTCCCCCTCCACCAATACCCCACGCCATCGCTGCCTCCAGCATCGCTGGCCTTGCTGCCCTCCCCCGGCTCTGTTCCTCGGGGCAGCAGAGCACCACCATGATGAAAGGGACAGAGCAGCAGGGTGAGCCCAGTGCTACTGGCCTTAGGGGGGCCCCCCACACCCCACCCCATCCCATCCCATCCCCTCCATCCCCACCATCATGGAGGTGCTCCACTCTCTGATTGAATGTTTTACTAACCAATCAGAGTGCTCCAAGAGCATTACAGACAGAAAGACAGATAGACTAAGGTCTTTGTTATATAAGATGCACAAACATCTCACCTGTTTTTAGGCTCTGCAAATGGAGAAGATGCATCTATTTCTGGATCCAAACCATGATCTATTTCTTTCTGAGGTTTTTCATATATCTTTCTTCTTTCTGTCAGCCCCTTATTGTTATCAACCTGAGGAAAATCATAGTACCCTTTCCTCTTGGCTTTCAAGCGCAGCTTGTTGCGATAATGTTCTATGTCAGACTTCTGCTTTAAGGCTTTGTTCACCTAGAAGAAGGCAAAAGGACTTCTAGATAAAAGTAACATGCTGATGAATTATAAACTATGTTTTGAAAGTGTATTTGATGCACAATGTGTATTGCTTTGGATTGTGCCTCTTGGACCACAACACACCATCTGTCAACAGTAGGGAAGTACAAGCGAACGGAGTCACTGTATTTTGTATCATTTGGCAGATGGTTGAATAATTGTAGCCTAATGGAACTCTATACCTCCTAACAGTGACTCCATTTACACCCCCTGAAGAAGAACGCTGAGGATGTCGGCCAATCTTCTTCACAATCAAAAGTAATGTTTGTTTTCAGGGAGGACGGGGTGGGGATGGGGAAGTATTTTATACACTTGAACAAATTGAAGCTCTTCTCCAAAGTCAGTGTAAAAATGTTGAAAGTACCTAGTTTTTGTGTTAAGGCAAATGCCACAAATCTCTTTATGAACTCCACAACGTTCCTGGGTCTTGCTCAGATGATGCACAGCTACTATTCCTTGAAAGAAAATAGGTACTGAATATAAGTTACTGCTCCAGGGAATCAATAGCTGTGACACTTCAGGGCTTAAAGTACAAAACTAAACATGATATTTACCCAAATTTAAATCCTCACACAGTCTGTCATAGTTATTATTTACTGTGGTCTAACCTGAGAGTAATGTTGGGTTTGACCCATAAAGAGACAAGGGCAAGATTCTGGGTGGCCCTCACATGAGCGCTTAGCCTGAAGGGCACAAAAGAAGCCTTCCCCCAACTCCAAGACATTGCACAGATATAAATTCTCTGACCCCCCCCCCCTCAGTAAGTCAGCATGTTTCTATGAACGTTACATAGAAAACGCTTGTAAAATAACATAAATCTCAGAGAAAAAGGGTGGTACTCTGTTAACGGTCTAATTAAGCACCAATTCAAAATCACTTTGGTCCAAGAGGAAAGTAATTGTGCCTAGTATGTAGGCTGAAGCACAGATTGTACAAGGCCTGGCTTAGTTCCTACCCACCTGGCTTTTTGTAGGCAGAAGAGTTTAGTGAACAGAAACCTGGCTCTGACTTAAGAGAGCCTGGTTCAGTTCCCAGCTCAGTGATTTCCTGTATAACTTTGCACAGACGTTCTAAGACATTGTCCCTCCAATCCACATTTTATAAAAGGGAAGTCTTGGGAAAATTAAATCCCTTACTAGCTCCCAGGTATTCGAACAGTGCAGTGCTGGAGTCCACAGACAGACTGACATGGCTCCTTTAGGGCACCATGTATTCATAGATACAGAACCATAGTCTCCACACACTCTGAGCACAATCTGCACTTGTTACAGGATTTTACAAAAGATATGCAGTTGAGTGAAAGGATGCTAGTATTCTTCTTCTCTCTTCACTCTACTTGACTAAAGTCCAGTATATTGTCAAGGAAAATACATGTGAAACACTATCAATTGGCCCTTACCTCCCCATTAATGATGGCAGATTCCTGGCTCCTATCTGATGCAGCATGGACAGGAGGCAATGCCACAGGTTTTATAGCAATCAGTTGTACAGATCCAGAAGATGTGTCGAAGGGATCAATGGCAGACTTAGCAATGCTGTTATCAAAGAGAATGCCTCCTTCCTCTTCATCACTTATGGGCACTAAAGCACATTACGTTTATTCAGTATATGATCTAAATTATTTTATTGCAGGTACACAAGAAAACTAAGTGAACACAGGCAATAGCTTAATACTGAAGTGTTTGATCCACTTTGCCTGAAGACTTCTACAACTGGAAAACTTGGACTTCAAACAGAATAAAGTTTTTCATGCAAGGTGTCATATCAAAAACAGGCACCCCAAAAGGAATATTTGTTTCCAAAAAGTCTGCGCCATTGAGATGGAAGAAAAAACAAAAACTGAATGATGTAGAAAGAAATGGTAGGAAAATGACAATGGAAGAAAAGTATGCCCTCCTCCACATGTTATATGAAAAAAGTTGATGTGACAGTTTTCAAATGCCAGTGCTGAATACAAATATCTAGCACATTTTCTTTTAACGGAGCTTTTTTCAAATCTGAAAATAAAGCCACTGATTTTTAGGAAGTGCTGCAAAGACAATTACTACTTAAAATACACATGTTAAACTAAAGTTACTATGCAGACATGCTCATGGACTACCACTTTCCCAGCTCGTGTCATTTTGCAAAAAATTAACCATTCAAATTTGTAAAGAGAAAGTAGAGGATTCCTGATGTAAAACATCTCTGAAAGTCTTAATATTTAAGCGGCACGGTCTTCATTTTTATACATCTGCTTAAATGTGCACCCTCCTTCAGTTCAAATTGGCAATTTTCCAAAGTTTTGTTGATAAGCCAGTATCATGCTGTCAGTCATGAATACCTAGACCTACTTTTTCCCATTTTGCAAAAAAAAAATATATATATATATATATATAAAGTATGGAGCAAGTTCTGCAGAGATCCTTACAAACACTTTTAAATAACTGTCTTATTAAAGACGGGAATATTTGTTCTCTCTCAAATGACAGGAGTAGAAATCAGCTTCTGCTGAAGAACAAAGTGGTATGCTCACAACTTACTTCCTGTGAAAATATATGCCATTTTAATTTTTAATCATCAAAAGAATTAGAATGGAGCCATAGGAGACAGTAGATAGTTTCAGAAAAAAAATATTTGATTGTACTTGCATAACAAATGTAACCTACTGTATAAGCGTATTCATCTTGCTCTCTGAATTCACAGTAGAGTAAGTTGTCACTATTTGAAATGCTAAGAAATATACAGGTTATATAATGGTGTTACTAAATAATATCTCTCAGGATTTATAAAGCTGTACAAATACAATTGTCTTCATTTTAGTCTGTCTAGAAGTCCTCTCAGACTCTTAAAAGTGTAGTTAAAACACAGTGCCATGAATCTGATAAACTTGCAGTGGTAAAGAGGGACGAAAACTTGGTCCCATTGAAGTCACCAGAAAAACGAATGACTTCTGTGGGACCAAGGTTTCAATTGGATCAGAGTTGCTCAACCTTTTGGTGCTACAGGTCAGATGAGTGGCATAGGGCAAGTCTATGGGCTGGATTGGACCCTGAATACCAGAATCATTCCTGTGCCACCAGATTGGGACCCATGCCTCTCCCTTGGTCCTGCAACCCAGATAAGGGCCCTGCACCACCACCTTCAGCTCCATGGCACCAGATGGGGGCACCACACTGCTTTGCTTGGCCCCATGCTGCCGGATCCAGGCCCCACCCTGCCTTCACCTGGCCCATGTGCCCGGATTGGGCCCTAGGCCACCGATCTAGTATGCTATGTGGCCCATGGGGCTCCCCATAAGTCCAGAAATTTGGCAGCAGAGGAGCAGCAACTGCAGCCTCTGCTCCCCAACTGTCAAATGTTCAGATCCATGGGGACCCCCTGGGGGCTGGATGCTGTGGCTCCACAGGCTGGATCTGGCCTGTGGGCCAGGGTTTGAGCACCCTCTGAATTGGATGAACAGCCTGAAATTTATATAAACAGGGCTTTGGCCCCAAATGCCTGGACATAATAACCATTCTAATATAAGCATTTCTGGGAGGGGAGGGTTGTGCAGGGTGGTAAATGACTGCTGTTAATGGTGCAGCTCAGGTATATAAGCCAGGCGTATAAGGTAGCACAATGACTTAGCCGGAAGTAAGTTTTAAATTCAGGCTCAAATTCAAATGTCAAACCTGTCTTAAAGACAGACACAAACATTGCCTCAATCTTCATTGTCTTGTCTTTTCTCCAAATCTTCCATTAGAAAATAGAAATGCTTTCAAACTTCCTCTGGGTTTCACACTTTCCAGTAAGCTCTAGAGCAGTGGTTCTTAACCTTTTTGCACTTGAGGCACCCTTCACTGGACTCAAGGCACCACTCCTTAACTTCTAGGAATTAACTGGCACCCAGATTCAAAAACTAATTTCTATGTTACCATGCTTACCTCCTTGTAGAGAGGTTGGGCAATGGAGATGGAGAATCATCCAGTCAGGGGCAAGCCTGAGCCTGTGCTTATTTGCTTAATTTATCTGCTTATCTCCTCATACCTTGTGGCACCCTTCAAAGGATCTGGCAGCACTCTGGCTGAGAATAACTGCTCTAGAGACAGCAAATGAGCAAAACCATCTTACCAACATGAAGCATTTCCAAGTAACCATGCTTGCAGACTAAATTGTCCCTGCAGCAATGAGCTCCATGCAGACAGAGCCCTATACCTGTGTGAAACACGGCTGACTATTAACAGGCTTCATTCTAGGTGAGGACTTCACCTGCCCAGAACTCACTGGTGGAGAAGGTTCAAAGTGTTTTGCTTGGTTACACAAAATCCTCCACTTGCCAGGCTCATATTCATTCAATACAAAGAGAAATGAGCAATAAAAAGAATCAGAAATCACAAAGGGCAGCTACTTCCAATATGCAGTATTAACACATAACAGCATACTTTCCTCACACATAATATTAGTAAGCACATCTCCTGCAGCCAGACAGGCACTTTTTGTGAAGCTATATTAATGATACCAGAAATTAGATGTTTATTCCACATTAACTGAACATTTGCTGAGCTCAATTAATTTTTTTTTTGTCTGTTACATTTCTTTGCATTGACAGATAAATGATAAAACAAAGATGCAATTTATAGATATTGGCAAATTGTTGTAGATTAGATATACAGTGAACTGTAAGAAAGCACCACAGGCACTTTAATGTTGGCTCTGATTTGTCTCTTTCCCAGAGAATTCACAGTAAATGCTCAGAATGAGATTAAAGTCCAAGACACTATATACATCATCAAGAAACTGAGCAAAAGAAGCTCACATGAAAAACTAGAAGTCTTTGAGGGTTACTTTTGTATCTCTGCACAGTTCTATCTATGTCTCTGAACGTATGGGTCTGGAGGAAGGATGTAGATGACTGAAAACTTAAAATATGATCCAAATGTTATCTTAAAGTCACTCACAAAAGGGTCATGTGTTTCTTATAAGTAAAACTAAAAGGGGAAAAAGCTTTCTCAGCCCACATTTAAAGCAATACTCTTTAGTTTCTCTTTAAGCAATTGAACATCTATACCACATTGGTTTAATTATTCTCTGTTTCTCTTTCCAAAGCAAAGAATGAGAGGAAAATAGTTTAGGTTTCAAGGGAGAAAGAAAGGGAAAAATTTACTCACCTATGAGTAAGTATCTTTCCTGAAGGAGGAACCTAGCACTCAGTGAACTGTAATGTAAAGTCCATTACAACTGAATGTTTCACTTCCTAGGCTCTCTCTTTAAAAATCCCTTTCTCTTTAAGGAAATGTCTACACTGCACTCAGGAGATGTGACTGCAGCACACATACAAGTACTCAAGATAGCATTAATCCAATTAGTTCAAGTACTGACAGCAGTGCAGGGCTGTGGTAATGACTTTGTAAGCCTGCCTGGACATTGAGTATGTACTTTGGGGGCAGTTAGCCTGCACTGAAAACAGTGCTGCCTATATTCACTGCGACTTCTACCTTAACCGTGTAGATTAAAGCTGTCTCCAGCAAGCCTGCACATGCTGCAATCACACCTGATTGCAGTATTGATATATCTTATCTTTGCAATGTAGTTCCAGCAGGTGGAGCTAATCACTCACCTCTCTGGCTTCTCAGCCAAGTACCCAAGCTGAAAACAAAACTAGGGGCACACGGTTAAAGACTTTCTTGGCTGATAGCTGATTATTAGCCAGTCATATCAGCCAACACTATTCCGATAACTGATATTTAATAATAAAGCTCGTCAAACAAGCTTTAGTTTAAGCACTCCCACTGCCATTTCTAAGTGTGGGGATACTGATACAGGAGACACAGTGGCACTTTAATTAAAGTGGCTCTCAGAGCCGCACTAATTAAAGCATCCCCCCTTTCAACCCCAGTCTGGGGGCAGCTGCCTGAGCCTGAGGCTGCCCAGGGCTGGGTTGTCTCCAGGTACTTTCATTAGAGCGGCCCTTGGAGCCACTCTAATTAATGTGCCGCTTCCTCACTCTCAGGGGCTCCCTGCTGGGAGAAGGACCCTGCTGCACACAGCAGGGGGGAGCAGCTGCCCCAGCCCCTGCCAGGCTCTGTCCCCAGCCCCTGGGGTACAGACCCTGGGCACTGTGCATTGAGTCATGCTGTGCTGAGCTGGGCTGGGCTGGGCTGGGCCAGGCAGCTCAGTTGTGCCTGCCCCTCCCTGCCCCAGTCATGTTTCCAGCATTTACAGTGCCTGCCCCAGCCCACAGTCCGCACTATGCTACACCACACCAGCACCTGGGACACCATGGCAGCTGCTCCACTCCAGCCCAGCCTGCCAGTGAGGAGCTGGGGGTGTATCCAGGGTCACACCGGCTTGCAGGAGGAAAGCCAGGTGTCCAGGGGCCCCGGCAAAATTAAATTCTTGGAGAATATTATTGGCTACATCGGCCAAAAAAAGCCGATAGTCAATAATGTTAATTTCCCTTTTATCAGTGCCAGTCCAATGCACGACCAATATATCAGTGCACTCTAACACAAACTACAGATTTTGATTAATATTATGAAAGAAAAGGAAAGATACTTTGTTTTTTTCTCTATTTGCTTTTTTGTTATGCAAAAAAAAAAAAGAAAAGAAAGGCTTATGGCAGCGCAACGTTCTGATATGGACGTGGATGTTTTGTCCCTTTTCTTAGCTCACACAGCACGTCCTAAAATTGTCTTCAAGGGTTGGGTTGGCATAAGCAGAATGTGAATGTTCCAAAAGTACCTAATGTATGTGACTAATTCTTCAACCTATCAAAGGCAAATACATAGCTTCTACTGGGAGAAAACGGTCATTCTGGAGGACCAAAATTTTTGGTGCAGGCCTGAAAATGTACCTGCAGTTTTCATCTGCAGAAAACTGCATATATAGATTCCAGATGAATAAGGCCCCAAACTTGTTAATTTACCTGCCAATATAAATACTACAGGAGATGCAGTTAAATAGAAACTACAGAGAAGACTCTTCCATACATTAAACAAAAAGTTTCAGAAACCCCCTAAAGTATCCAATCATTGACTTTATTTTCTGTAAAGTGATAGTTTAAAGCAGTGCTTCTCAAACTTTTTCTCAGCATGACCCCATTTATGACCCCATTTCCACAGCATGACCCTATTTCTTCAACATCACTCCTAACCCACAGCCCCCCACCCCCTGTAACCCCATCTGCTGATGTTATGACCCTATTTGGGGTCGTGACCCACATTTTGGGAACCACTGGTTTAAAGGAACTGCAAAATATAAAGGGTCTGCCAAGAAAAAGTGGAAGAAATAATCTGTAGAACTGAGACTTGGATCCTAAGAAACCTATGACTTGGAACCAATGAAAAGGCCATCTATAAGTAACTTCAAAATACTCAATGTATTCAATATATACCCTGCAAGACAAAATGGGATTCTTGTCCTTTAAAAAGCACTGTGTTCTCAGAATCCCTCGAAATGTCCAGAGCAGCAGACAGTTTGCAGAGTGATCTGGGAATTCATAAGTTCTCTGAATATTTACATTCTACGAGGCAAAATCCCTTGGGTGAAAGGCCAAGTATCTCAGGTGCTTCAGAACTGGGGCTTGAGAGGATTTTGGAATACAAGTTTCTCTTTGACCAAGAGGGTAAGGTCAGGAATGCTGAATTTTCATCTGTTGAAGTTTGAGAGACTGCAGATACATGGGATCACTAGACTTTTGTTAGCTGCTAGAAGACTGAAAGATTTCATTCTTGTCTTCATGTGTCACTATATGTAAAAGCAAGGGCTTCTATACATGTGGGTGTGTTATATCCCTTCCCACGGCCTCTTGTCTTGTCCAGTGGGTTTAGGTTGCAAGGTCTTTGAGGCATTGGGTTTAAGGTTGCAAGGTCTTTGAGGCATTGACAATCTACTAATTTGTATTTGTACAATACCTGGCACAATGTGTCATCATTCTTGAGGCACTTAAGCACTGCCATAAAAGACAATTGATAATAAATATAATTAAACATGACTGATAACAACAACAATAATAGGAAGAAAGGAGATCTGGACATGAGTATGTATTCTTGAAGTCCTCTGTGCAGTAATGCTGTATGAGCTTTAAAGTCATGCTGAAGTGGTTTACAGCTGTATAATAAAATGGTGCGCATGCCTCTTTTAAGGCTAACATTTTACTGTAAGATCACAACCATGTGGATTGCCCTGTGGAGCTGGCAGGCTGATGGTGTGAGCAGAGAGACACCCTTAGCATTGTCAGTTGGATGAAAATTGCTGTCACACTCAATAAAATGTCAAATTGGGCTGATCTGGACAAAAAGAGAAACAAAGGGGAACAACTTAATTGTGCATCTACCTGTAGATTCCAGTTATTTCTGTGGTGTGTTAGCTGTATAAGATAGCACGCTCCACCCCATTAATAAGAAAAGCAATCAGCAGGAGTAGTAAAGGCAGGCTTTCAGTGAGTAGTAAAGGCTCACTGAACCAACAGAGACCAAGCAGAAAAAAGGTCCACCCCATCTGTTCTACATAGTTTCTTATACCATCCTTGGCACTGTGGTAACCGAGTGACTTCCAGTTGCACATTAAGCCACATGACCAATAAACCAATAACTGCCATGTGTTATATATTCTTTTCTCCCCTCTCCAGGGAGATATAAGTACATGCAAAAGAGCGTTCTGTTTTGGAGGGAGGGCGGTTGGCAGTGATGGACTCGCACAATGAGCTAGACCACCTTGCTCCATCTTGTAAAAGAAAAGAGGAGAGAAAAATTGGAACCCATACACACAGCCCCAATCCGGTCCATGCTGCACCTGTTCCAGACTCGCCTACCCAGGCTCAGCAGCAGCAGTGGCCAGGCAGAAACTTGCTCGGCATGGGGAAAAAGCGGCCCCTCCCCCTCGCTGCCAGGCCCTTCTTGCTGCAGCTGCCCAGAGCCTGTGCTGTGCCAGCACGGGCTCCAGGAAGCTGCAGCAGGAGGGGCCCGGGTCACGGCTGTGCGTGCATGTCCCCACCAGTACCACATAGCTGGGGCCAGCGGTGATGGCATCTGGAAGTAGCCACCGCTGCCTGGGCTGCCTAGACAGGCAGTCCAGCCTCAGAGCTGCCCCAGGCCCACTGCGTGCCCAGTAGGCAGTAGGTCATGCCACAGGCAGCTCCTGTGGAGCAGGCATGGGGCGGGCTGGAGTTGCTGCTGTGTGTGCAGGTTCTGGCTGGTCTACTCTGGCCAGGATGAATCCAGGGTGGGCATGGGGCGGGCCAGGGGCTGTGCACTGTTGGCAGTAGCAGGGAGGCACCACAGAGCACATGGGCTTTGGGCTGCTGCAGGGTAGGGGCAGGTGCTAACCAGCTCAGGGGGGCACAGGTGGGGGGCTTCTATGCACACCCCACCATACCCAGAAACCCTCCCCTGCAAACCTCACAATGCACCCTCCCCCACACACAATCACACACCCCAGAAACACCATTTCATGTTGAAGTATTATGCAAACACCTCTATATATAACACAAAAACACACACAAATCAGGGCATAAATATATTTTTTTTAAATAAAATTAAAATATGTTATTGTCAATGTTTGATTTTTTTTTTCCAGGAGGACAACCCCCTTCCCAAAAGGAGTACTACCAGGGGCAAGGGAAGGACTTCCAATGGCAAAGGTCAGGGGTTAGGGGAAGGAACTTCCAGTCCCAAAATCGCAACCAGGGGGTGGGGCACCTGTCAAGGGGCAGGGCTACCCTTGTGGCTCTTGATAGCTCATTAAAACTCATTATGTGGCTCACCAGATAAAATAAGTGCCTGCCCCTGGTCTAACCTAACAGTAGTAGCTGCCTCGCTCGGGCTGGGACCAGCTCTATGCACCCAGCCTTGCTGAGTCTGCAGATGTGCAGGCTTCACAGGGGCTGCCTTCTAAATCAGTGCCCAGGACTGGTGCCCTGCTGCCCTTCCCTCTCCCTCCAGGTACGCTACTACTAAAGAGAGATTTTTAGATTTTTAAGAAAGAGCCTGGATGAGGAAGAGCTGTAGAAGAATAACAGCTAGGGCTGTGCAAAGCTTCGGTCGCCGATTCAATTCAGAGGAGATTCGGCACAATTCAGCAGCCGAATAGAGGTGTGTGAAGTGGGCCCTATTCAGTTTGGATTCAGATTCCGCCCAAATCAGGGACAGTGATTCAATTCATTCATTTGGATCACTATCCCTGATTCAATTAGGTCGAATCCAAATGTGAAGATTCAATGCTGATTCAGAGAATCAGTGATTTGGACATAGACACAGCTTTATAAATGTTTTTTCTACATACCTCGTAGAAAAAAACACGGCTTGTGAATGCTGCGATGCTGGGGTGCATGGAGTGTCCCAAAGGGGGGGGGCTCCACATGCTCAGCGGCAAACCTGGAAGTGGACTTCCGGGTCTGCTGGGGAGCGAGCTGGGGGGTGCCCCCCCATGCCCCCCAGCTCAGCAATCGGCAGCAGAAGGACCCCAGGTGCCCCCCCCCAGACCCAGGAGGCACCAATCGCCAAGCCAGGGGGCACTGGGGGGGGAGGGCGGGCAGCACGCTCCCCAGTGGTGGACTGGAAGTGCTTCTGCTCCACTTCCAGGTCTGCCACCAAGCACACGGGGGGCCCCCCATGCTCCTGTGGGATGCTCCATCCGCCCCACCATCTCAGTGTTCATAAGCCACGCCTGGAACTTCAAGGTACGTAGAAAAAACATATAAAGCTGTGTCTATGGCCAGGTCACCGATTCTCTGAATCAGAATTGAATCTTCACATTCAGATTCGACTGAATGAAATTGGGACAGTGATCCAAATCAGCAAATTGAATCACTGTCCCCTGAATCAGGCCAAATCCGAATCCGAATCAAATACTGTCTGCTTCACACACCCCTTATAGCAGCTATAATGGTTCAGATGTCCAAGACGAATAAAGAAATGTTATTCACAAAAGTAAATGTGTTTTTTTTGAGAATGCTGCCTCTGCATATACACATATGTGCTATGTAGCCCTCAGCAACTGATGGTTTCAGGAACCTTCCAGAAACGTAAAGCCTACTTGGCCTATACAAGTATCCCCAAACTTACAGAGTCAAACATTTGAACACAAATTATAAGGGCCTGTGGGATTTTCACGCATACCCAGTTCTTTTGGTGACTGTTCAGGGGCAACATGCTCAAAGAGCCAATGGCATCTACCTTTGTCACAGTAGCCTATGAATATTTCCATTTGTGAGACATCAGCTAGGAGTTCAAGAGTAAGCTGAGAAGTTCTAAGCCAAACATCCCACCCAGTAAGACATGAACAGAGAGCTGAGGCTCCTGACAGACATGGAAAATAGAACCCCAGCACTATACTGGAAGAAGCAGCACATTAGTCTGTCCAGGCTCCCCAGCATCTGTGTAGATCGCGTACTTCAGCAGGGCTTTTTGATGCTTTTATCTAATAGCTGATTCAAACAATAAAGGCATCAAAAAGCCCTGCTGAAGCATGTGATCTATATAGATGGTGGGCAAGTGGGGTCAAACTAACATGATGTCTCTTCTGGGCATGTACTGTGCTTGTTTCAGGGGCACACCAAGCTTAAAGTGAGTTTGGGGGGGGGGGGGTGGTCACATCTGTAAGTAGCCTATGATACTACCTATCTTGTGTTTTCCAACCTCCCCTGCTATAGTCCAGGCAGCACTATGGAAGAAACTTTCTGACTTGACTAAGGAATGGATAAAAGCCTGAACTGATAGAGAGAAGAGAAAGAAGCGGTTTGGACAAGGGCTCTGGGGGATAGACTGTGGCTAGAACTAGTGAAACAGACAGTGAGGATGTGAAACTGAAACCTGAGCTGAGATTAGCAGGAACCTGAGACAAAAACGTGGAGGGGGAGGAGATGTACAAGGAACACAGAAATCAGATGAAGTGACTGTGCTGATTTCCCAAAGATTTTCTCCCTGTTAGGTGTGCATGTATCATATGATCTCATATGGTGGAATTTGCATTTGCAGTTTTTTAGCAACTCCCTACTTAAATTACACATAATGCCTCGCTTCCCCAACATGCCGTAAGAGCACAAACTGTTTAGCTGAGCACTTAAAAGTTAGGAAATATTGTCTAGGCGACCTTACTTATGACTAGTTGGTGAAGAGGTAGGCTTTAGAAAAGCATAAGTGCTGAAGTACTTGTGATCAGGCTACAAATACAAGGATTTGCTTCCCCATGCAGTATGGCAAATTCCTGTAGTAATGAAGGCAAGAAAACCCTACCATTCCCCTTTTCTTCTGTACTCTTTGATATAGTTTCATTCACATTTTTGCCAATGGTCCCATTAGCTGATTCACTTCCAAAGACCTATCCCTTCCATTTTCCTCAAAAATGTATTGAGGAATCTGTCAAAGATGACAGAAGACAGGGGCAGTAGGACTCAGGGGGATGCTGCTGGCAGGAGCCAGTGGCAGCAGTAGCAAGGCCCACCAGCCCCACTCCTCCCCACCCTCCCACCCCCGCAGCCGGAAGCTGCCTTAGCAGAAGCATCTAGCCTAGGACCCTGGGCCTGTTCCTCGCCTCCCTCTGCCAGAGAGAGAAATTCAGGTAAGAATGGGTGGAGGGAGGGGAGGATCACTGGTCCCGCAAGAGCCAACCAGCACCATGAGGTTCCCAGCTGGCTGCCGTGTGGTGCTCCTGCTGTGTCCTATGGTCCCAGCCCTACAGCCGGAACTGCATGGTGCTACAGGTGCAGGTGGGGAGCAGCAGACGTAGGGGCATGGCAGCGAGGGTCAGTGCAGGAGAAGGGAGTGGCAGCGGGGTCAGCACAGGGGCAAAAGTGGAAGTGGGGGGTAGCACAGGGCGAAAGTCACAGCAGGGGCCGGCACGGAGGGGTGGGGGGGGGAGTGGCAGCAGGGAACGGCACAGGGGCGAGTGGCAGCAGGGGCCAGTGCAGGGGTGGGTGGCAAAAGGGGCCAGTGCGGGGGGGAGAAGTGGCAGCAGGGGCCGGTGCAGAGGAGGAAAGTGTCAGCACGGGCTAGCACAGGGCCCCAGGGGTCAGGGCCAGTGGCAAGGCAGGAGCAAGCTGAGACCCATGGGGCCAGGCTGGCTCCTGCTGCATTCTGTGATCCCAGCATTGCAGGCAGGAACAGCGCTCTGCTGGGACATGCCTGGCCATGTGGTGCCATGCCGCTTGGTTCCTGGCTGCAACACTGGAATCACAGAACACAGCAGGAGCCAACTCAGCCCCGTGGCTCCCAGCTTGTTCCTGTTGCCACCTCTACTGCAGCATGCCTGCAACTCCTGGATTTGCATCAGGGAAAGCACCGTGGTGAAGCCCACTGCCTTCCCCGCTCCATGCTGTGCAGGTCCCTCGACTCCACCCGGAGTGGAGAGAGCCCTGTCTACTGCATCCCTTCGGAGTCCAACAGGGCCTCCCCTATGATAGAGGAGGCCAGGCAAGCTCTGTTCCTCACACCCGCGCAGCACTGCCCAGAGCCACACCCCACTGGATACCAGTGCTTGTGCCAAGTACATGCTCCCTAAGCCCCCCCCACCTGCTGCTACTGCTGGCAGCAGGGGCTGTATGCCATATGGAAGAGTGTGGGGGGGCCCCCCGCACCCCATAAACCTCACATACACACACCCTGCCCCCACAGCCCCCCATATATACACCCCAACATACCCTATGCCCCCCCACACCCCACCATACACACATCCCACAGTCCCCAACACGAGCGAGACTATTTTTTAGTTATTATGCAATCCCTTCTATTTACAGTACACAAACACAAATCATGACAATTGTTTTTGTAATCAAATTAAAATATGTTATAGTAGCTGTTTGACTTCTAGTGTATGATTTGTTTTCTTCTGGTTCTAAGATGGTAACCGCCCTCTGAAAAAGAGTATTTCTGGGGGGCAAGGAAAGGTGGCAAAGGTCAGGTGTTAGGGGGTTGGACTTCCAGTTCTAATATGGTGACAAGGGGGCGGGGCAGCTGTCAAGGGACGGGGCTACCTATGCGGCCCCCAACAGCTCGCCCAAACTTGTTAAGTAACCCCCTGCCCACAATAATTGCCTGCCCCTGGGCCAGAGGCTGGAGCTCCCCCCAGTGGCCACACGGGCACATGGCAGGCTGCTCTGACCTGGGACTACGTTTTGCCTCAGGCTGTCTGCACTTGTAGATGCCGGCCTATTCCCACTTACTATGCAGTAACTTTCTACACAATAAATTTAAGCTGGTGTAAATGCATGTGTAGAGACACCCTATGAAAATGCAAAAACAGTTCAAAACCTGACGAAGAGGGAACACTTTATTCAGCAAAAATGAATAGAACTTTTACTAAAGGAATGATTAAAAAGTTCAATTGCCTTATGAAGAGTTGAGTTTAATCATTTAGCTTTATCTTCTGTAAAAAATCTCAAAACAGCCTCAGCTAAAGAGGCCTCAGCAAGGCCTCCATAATATCAGTTTCTTCATTCATGATTATCTGGCTACCCTGGTTTCACATCTGCTGTTCATTTCCCCTCACTGCTGAGAAGCTGTAGGCATGAATTTGGGGTGGGTTTTGATAGAAACCATGTAGAGTTTATCTATTGAGTTAACACCCAAGATTGTCATTTTCCTGTATAACTAAATGTCAGTGAGGAATAGAATCTAAAATTGGTTTGTAACTATGGCAACTAATGAGCCAATCTAACTTGGAGTCCCCAAATCAATCATGTGACTTAGCCAGGGATTCATTCCAATTTTCAAATGCTGATTTTCAGAGGAAAAAATATGCTGTTCTTTTTCCTAACATGCATATTAGAGGTGTCAAGCTACAATCATGCTAGATAGCTGGAGCAGTTTCAGACAAACAGCTAAAAGAAAAATAGCCTCTTTGTTAAATTGGAAGGACAAATGGTAACACATTCTAGCTATGCTAATTACCCTGGATAAAGATAAAGCCCCGCAATAGAAACTACTCCAGATGACAGCAGTATCTGAAATCACAGAATTGGGAATTAGGATATAAACCTTACCCAAGGAATTCAATGATTAATTGATTTTTTAATGGCAATGATAAAACACATTTAGCATAATATAACCAAAACATTTTTGGGTAGGACCCCTCCCTCTCAGGAGGCTAAGTGGGAAGAAATTTTAGTAAGATACTCTACACAGACATTTCAGTAAGGGATAGGCCCAGTATCTCCATGTCGGATCTGTGACTCCCCATTAGCTAAGCATTTTACTTATGCAAACCCTGCCCTCTCTCTCTTGCTACAGACACCCTAAGCTAAGAAACACAATGGAAGTAGTTTGACACCAGAACATGATAGGACAGAATTTCAGAAACCCATCTGAGATGGGAGAAAGGGCTGAATACCATGGGCTTTCCCTTTGCCAAGAGAGTTGTCAGGGCAGCTACAGGGCAACAGATCTACTGTTGCCAACAGCCTCCTAATGGTGGAATAGGGATGAGCAAACAAGGATAGCTACAGCAATCTCTCTCTAGCTGTACAATGTAGTGCACAATGCAGCAGCAAAGGTGCTCATTTGTGCCCACTATTACAGTGAGCACAAATTAGCACCTTTGCTGCTTTACACATTAATGGGGAGGTTTCCTTTCCTTTGGCTCTGTTCAAATTCCCCTAACATCAATATAACATCTTGGTCTTTCTGCAGAGGACAGGAAAAGAGAGGATGTCAAATACACAAGAGAATACTGCAGCTATTAGTTTCCCAGCATAGTTAGGGAAGCATACAGTCACTGCTTGCAAATAAGGATGAAGCTAAAATTACACTAAAAGGGAGGTTTTAAATAAAAGGCCAATAAACAGCCACTACGCATGTGCTGGAGATATAGGAAAGCTCTGATCAGAAGAAATCACATTAAGGGTTAGTTAAATGTTTATCAAAGGAACCAAAAGTTCTTACCAATATTCTTTGAGGATTTAAAACCTATAAGTTAAAGAAAAAGAAACAAAAACAAAGTGATAATAACACCCTCACTAAAACATTTTGACTAGGTAAATTAAATTAACATTAAATGAAACTGTATTAGCTGGCTTAATGTTTTCTGAGAAGAAGAAATAATCACACTCTGAAAGTACAGTATTGAACTCTCAAAATCCCAAATGTTTTTGTCTTATAAAGCAAGCAATATTTGAACGAGTATAAACATAGCAATAACCTTAAAAACAGGCTGTTATGTGTAATTAGCATAACTTGCTTAATGTGACCTGTGAAAATTTAGGCCTTGATCCTAAAAGCTAAGGTCCTTATTGGTTTTAGTGGAGCAACCTATAGCCACAGCAGTGCAGCAGAATGGCTGTCATTGCAGGACTGGGTCTCTTTCTAGTAAGAAATCATATTTTTTCAATAGACAAATACAAACAACACAAATGCAACACATAGAAAAGAAGGTGTTCTTGCCATAAATGTATAATACACAGAAAAACCATTTTAAAAGAGAACAACTCAATTATATCAATCCCATATTTCCCACAGAATGCATGAGCGGGTAGTAAATGCAGGGGAACTGCAGACAAAATTTAAAAATATAATGTAATTTTTGCTGTACAGGATAATGTTGCCTATTCTACTATGCATTTGGGTCTATTTATTATATTATGTTCTTGCTAAAACACATGAGCTTTGTAAGCCACATCATAATACTTTATCAGATTATGATGATCACCATGATGATCACCATGGGAATTGCCATATGGACAGTCAGAAAGTTCCACAGAGGCTGCAGAGGTGATGTACTGAAGTAGGGATGGAAATAGTCTTGTACTGAGATTTTCTGTGTCCCTCAACCTCCCTTTCCAATCCTGCAATGTCTTATTAAAGAAAGATTTATATTTGTGTGCTGCCGACAAAATCCGAAGAGGTCATGTTACGTCTCATTTAGAGTCTGGCTTCACATGAATTATGTCCACAAAACAAGGGCTAAACCTCAAGAGAAATTAGCAAAGTAACAAGCAAAGAAAAACAAGAAGAGATGCACCTTGTACATCTTAAATCCTAAGGCTGATATCATCGACAAAGGATTTGGAAACAAAGTTGAGTGCAGCATCACACCCCTTAGTACAACAGCAAGAGCTGTCATTAAGGGCATTAGCAAAGAGAAGACAAAAGGGTGGAGGGTAATAGAGATCTGAAGCATTGCCACCCTCACATCTTTTCAACACAGTTTTTACCTGGTAAATCCATCTCATCAGATCTAGGCCAGATGAGAGGCACCAGCAATGAAAACATATGTCCTAGGGTCCTATACAGGAAAACTGCATGCCTAGTTTCACCTGTTAAGAAGCCATGTGTCTCATGGCATTATGTGGCTGCTAAAAACTGTGAACAGTTGCAAAGGCTTATAACATGGAGTAAATAGCATACTCTTCCATGCGGAGTTTCATGACAGTACAGCTTATTATAGCACCGAAGGCAGAAAAGGGGGGAAAAGAAGAAGCACTGAAGAATAAATGCATAAAAGATTAGTAAATATAGGACATAAAGGAGGAGGAGGGTTTCAACATGGGTATCTCTGTGGGAGTAGCTGCAGGCATACAGTAGACCTTTCATTAGGAAACACTTCTCACCATTTCTTTTTCTTCCCTCATCTTTTGTCACTTTCTGCTGTGCCATTACTTTCTGTGGAGAGCTTCTGCCTGAGCTGGGCTTTCCTGATTCGTTGGTGATGACAGAACCGTTCTGACTAGGCGACCTGCTGTAAGTAACCATAGCAACAAGGAAGACTGTAAGTTTCTTCTGTATAAACCTCATTTCAAGGTTATTTCATCTGCACAGTTTGCATCACTGGCTTTTCAAGTCGGATTTTGTACAGAAAGGAGACAGAAAATAAGCTGCACAACAGCAACACAATGAAAGCAGGGATGCAACTACAATATTTAATTTTTCTTTTTCTTTTTTTTTTATGTAGGCTCAGCCTTGAAGAGGATTTCAGTGAAACCAGGACTGATTATTTCTCTCGCACGAACCCACAGTGACAAAAGGAAAATGCTGCAAAGGGCAAAAAAACACTATTATTAATTTAACATCTGTTAAGCAGGTCAAATAAAAGATGACCTTTGTTTTTATGCCAGCTTTTCAAGTATATAGCTAAGCAAATTCACTCCGAGCCTTTCCCCACTATTTAGTCTGTATCTGCTTTTGATTAGTTTGTCAGCCAGAACTTACACTCACCCGCTCATGTCTACCTGCATCAGTTCTGACAAGTAACTCTCTTTTCTCCCTCTACACACTATAATGTTTAGCCAGTGCCAGTTTTTGCTGAGACTCCCTTGCTCTGAATGGTCATCCTCCTTGTCATTGTATGATTTGCTCAGTGTCCTCTAACTACTATGGCCACAAGTATGGAAGTGGGATGGTGGTCAGATATGTTGAGAAAGGGACAGTCTTCTTACAGAGAGCATGAGTAGGAACTCTGTGTTCCTCTGGGCAAAAATATTCAGGACAGATTCCTATTTGTTTTTGGGTAGGCTAGGTACCATGCATCACTAGCTCAATTTAACAGCTAGTGAATAGGCCACAGTAAAAAAAAATGTTTAACTAAATGTTAACACAGTAAGGGGGAGTTACCACAGTGTAGCCAGTTTCACAGTTGGAAACAAGAGGAATGAAATAAGCCTATTGTACCACCAGTGTAACCCATACGGCAGTCTACTATTAGCCAGACTGTTGCAGCACTGGTCATTGAAAGGAAACTCAAAAGGTAGAATCACAGAAAAATAGGACTGGCAGGGACCTCGGGAGGTCATCCAGTCCAACCCCCTGCTCAAGGCAGGGTCATCCCTGCTTCAATCATTCCAGTCAAATATTTGTCTGACCTGCTGTTTGGCTAAAACATATCTGACAAGATTTTATTGGCAAATACTTTCCAAAGTATGGCTGCACAGTGAGAAATTAAATTAAATTCTATTGCTGTCACAAAACGTGGCTTTAAATCCACAGGCAGCATTGAGACAGACATGTCCTGAGGCACAGGGCAACCTTCTAGTCTCATTGTCTATGTATAACGTGCCTTGGGGGGGTCAGACTGCCCCAACTGAGGCAGGAGAAGAGGACACTTAATGTTACCAAAATGAAGAAAGTATCAGGTGTAGGGCAAACAGTGCTACCTCAGTGCCTTATTGCTTTTGGAGTTCAACAGAAGCCCTTTTATAGTTAATTCACACAAAAGCTCCGTCATAATGTTTTAGAAGCAGAGCTATCTGGGAAGAAAAAAATGAAGCAGGTGACCAGCCCCTGCTCAACTTACCCAGTGGCTTTCCTTGTGGAAATTGCATTGTGAATTAATGCTGCTGGATGCAATATTGACCCCTATAGAATCCTTGCCATAATGGCTAGTGAATCATTTCACACTTGGCTAATGACTGCTTGGCTCCTGACAGGGACAGCCTCCAGTGGAACGAACAGCAGCTGTATCCCTATAAAATGGCTGTTGCTACCACAGAGCTTCTAAGTGCTCCTCTTTTAAAAGCATCATGCTTACTATTTATTATGGATTTTAAAAATTATAAACAAAGTATATAATATGAATCACTTCATGAAAAGTCTGTTGCAAACCTTCTCCCATCACCTATTAGATAATATTGCAAAGAACCTAATCCCACTCACTTTACTAATACAAGTAATCCTGATGTTAGTGAGACTACCTGTAGCAGGGAAGATGCAATTCTCATTGAGTACTGCAATATATTTGCTATATTCAGTCTACATAGAAACTGCTTTCCAGTGATTCCCTGAATGGGTATCTAGTCTTCCAATCAATATTTATCTAGGAATGCAAGGATTAATTACAAGATTTTGCACATCCAAAATGTTGAAGTGTTTGGGTCACTTTTTGTAGTCAATGGAGAGAATTATATTCTGTCTGTGAATCTGTCTGACATGAGTCAGTAATCAAAGAGTCTTGAAAAATTCTTTAAAGAATAGTTCCTGGAAAGGCTTATCGTCCAGGAGGGCAAGCACCTTCAGCTGTTACAATGATAATCTCCCATTTGGCACTTTATCGTGCAACAGAAGACATTGAAAAGGGCAAGTATTATTCAGTTCATATGAACTAGATAATCTGATTCTTATGCTCTGCAATACATTGATTCATAGCATACAGCACATGTGACTCGCACTAAAAGCTGGGAGCAAGATTTTAGAGAAACAAACTGATCTTAGGAACTAAGACAGGATTTCTTAACTAGTTTCTTCTGTTTACCAATTTATACCATCTCCCAATAGCCTCTTATATAATGGATTATCTGACATACCTAACACACAGAATTACCACAATCAACATGTTTCTCTCAGTAAACACTCAGAAAATTCAGTTTAATAATGAAGTTTTCTAGAATTTCCATTCCTCTGAAGAGTGGTGTGCACTGGTAAGTGTATAAGATGAATTAACTCAAAAGATTTCGTTTCCTAGAAAATTTCCCTGCCCAAACCAAATAACCTTTCTTTAGTTAATCAAATTCCCAAAGATATGGCTATTATAACTACAGTGAAACTGACATTAACTTTATTCTCATTGTTAAAATACCAAATTTATTTTTGCTTTATTTCCTTTATTATCAAACTTTTAAGAACAAGAAAAAAGGCTTACATTTCTCAACTATAAAATGGATTCAAATAATCCTGTTCCATTACAGTGAATAATTTTAGAAACAACTAATTCTTACTATAGGCACTTGGGCACTTCTGAGTGCTTCTTCTACATGTTCATAGCACTGTTGTTATATGTACTCTGGATACTGAGACATGCTATCAACAACATAATTTAGGGAGAGCTTTAGTTTTGGTCCTTTATTCAGTCCTTAATAAGGCTATAAGAGGTAGATCCTCAGCTGGTAGTCACAATCAACGGGTCACAATCAATGAAGTTATGACAATTCACACCCACCGAGGATCTTCCCACAGTTCATTTGTAAACTTCAGATATAAGCCAAAATTTTGAACCCCATTAAAGTTCAGGTCTGTAGCACAGCGCTAGCACTCATGTTGGCAGCTTCCCATTCATCTCTTCTGAGCTATAAAGTCTGCTAAATCTCCAGTTATTATCCTACTCTCTTTAGCAATCCTACATGCTGAATAACATTACTAAAGGCCAAGCACTTTTGTAAAGGAACAAAATGCTATAGGCATTGCATGGGTGCCAAACTCATTGTGGTTTTATTTGCTGCCAGCAGCATCCAGCCCACTCCATCCCTCAGCTGAAATTGGCCACTGCGTACCTTTTCCTTGTTTCATTGGACTTGGCAGTTTTAATGGTGCTTCCATCTTGAGCAATTTCTCTTTCCTGAGAGGCAGATGCATCTCTAACTGGAAGTGGTAGCACTACAGTCTCCTGAGTTACAGGCAAAACCTCATCTTCAGCTCCCTGCTGACCTAAATGTTGCTTGGCATAGTCAAAGCCTTGCACCGGCTGCAGAGAAGAAGAAAAATGGTATTCCAATAAGCATCATATATTAGTATAAGATCTTTTGTTATTACCTATTAACTTCTCTAATTATGTGCATCATGGTCAAAAGTTGTAGCCATAATTGTAATACAGTTAGCTGGCAGTGATACAGTATGGTCATCAAGCTTTTGTTCAACATGTTGCTAAACATTGATTAATGGATACAAAATTGTCCATGTTTTTAGTTAAAAAAACCCATGAGAACTCAGATTTGCACAGGAAAAGGAAAAAGAAAGAAGAAGAGAAGGGTGGAAATTCAGAGGGTGGGGAGAAAGGAGAGGAGAGGAGAGGGAGGGACGCTGGCCAGAAAATGAAAATCCCTCCCACAAAAGGAAAATAGAAGTCCATTTCATCTTCCCATCCTTCTCCACTGCCCAGCTTCAGCCCCCGGTTGCATCCCTGGAACCCATTCTGTAGAGAGAAAGTGAAAATGACAAATTCCATTTAGGAAGGCAGCTGTCATTTCAATTTTCTTGATTGATGGCTAATTTTTTGGCAAAATCAAAATTTTAATCTGGAAAATTTTAATTTTGGGGGAAAACGGCATTTGCTATTGGTAAATCACAAAAATCCTAGCTGGTTCTATGAAAAAAGTGTCTTTCATATATAACAATAATGAGATTCTGCTGTGGCTATTGACAAAATGCTATAAAGTAAAATGCTGGTGTTTTTCACTTTTCCAACACATGCCATATAACATTCCAGTAAGTAACATATCAAAAATATAAAAATAGCACTTGAAAAAGGTTCCTCCAGGCTCTTACGATGTTAACAAATATTTTAGGTGTGCTGGAAAAAATTCGCCCACTTTTAAACTTCACAGATGGGTCAAAACAGCGAGATATTCACAGTACCTTCTGTTTTTTACACACATTTGCTCCATTTCTGTCCCTCGTGGCTATAAAACAGATTCAAGAGTGGCTGATAGCTTTATAGGTATCTCAGTCTGAAAAATTATGTAATGTCCTTAAAAATCCCTATTTCTGCATAAGGGGACTTGCCTCACATTTTAAGTCTCCGACTTAACACTACTCTGAAATTTCCTTTAACCTGACAAAGAAAGTTGGCATCCATTTGAGAAGCAACTTCAGTGGAAATATATTAAAGAGGTAGTAAATGGACTAGCATTAATTTGGGTCAACAAAGTCTTAGCAAATTACAGCAGTGAGCCTTTCAACATATTACAACATATTAGAGAAATGCCAGTTTGCCATGAAAAGGCCCTGCTGGCAAAACACAATGATGTCTCCCCAGAAGGGAGCTGAATGTTTCCTCTCCATAGTGAAGGAAAAGTACCACAGAAGTAGTCATTAGATTAGCTTTATGAAGAGAGGAAAAGAAAGACAGGGCAAGCCATGCAAAGGACTGCTAGAGAATGCCATAATACCATAAGCCACCACAGACTCTGAAATTCTGATTGAAATTAAGGGTTCAAAGTTTTCACTTACATAGGTTAATTTCTAGCCTACACAATCCTAGTTATTCAATGAATGGAGCAATAAGACAGAAAATTGTTACAAGACTGATATATAACAGCACTTTTCTCATCTGACCCACTGAAATTGTATAGATATACTACAAGTATACTTCTATCTGATGGAAAAAGTAAGAATCAAAGAGCACAAATATCTTAATAGAAGTGTAGAAATGTGTAACCCTGATCTCTCAGATGCCAATGATTATTTTTTGAGGTGCTACTTATCCCAACATCAAATAACAAAATGGTGTAAAAGGAAGAGCTTGAAAAATGATTCTTGTTAGCTGATATACTGTACTAAAGAGCATTTAATCCAGGAACTCTGACATGCGAAAGGCACCATAACCAGACGGCCTTACCATCCTGAAGGGAACTGGCAACACCACGACAATAATTCATTATGATGATTTACTCAGCACTGGAGGAAAACGTATCTGTAACCCCAGATTTCTGCAATAAGTGGGATTTGGTGGATGGTTCTGAAATCATATTTTAATATCATTACTCGGACCATTTCTTATATTGGCTGGATAAAGATAAAAAGAAGAGTATGCACTGTAACTGGGACTTGGCATGGTGATGTAAAAGCTGAAAATATTAAAACACAATCACCATACATATTCCTATTCTGGTTTGTTATTTTTCTTTGTATGTTGTCTCATAAATGAATGGTATTTTTTTCTCTCATGGCCTGCAGCATTTGCTTTAAGGAATCATACTGTGGCCTTTATCTATATTTACCTGCTAGCTTATTCTTTCTTCTTGTTTTAGAAGAAAGAAAAAGTGACAGATTAGCAAATAAGATTATCAGCTTTTAAAAGCATGCTATAAATTAGAAAGCAAGAGAAGCAAAAACAAATGAATGAATGAATGATTGAATGAATGAATGAAAACAAACTTAACATCTGCCAAAAAACCCAGAACAAATACAGCATTTAAAGATTATTAAAACAGTTTTCCCTCAGTTCATTTACTTGCTGATACAGAAATATCTCACATACATCAGTCTGTACTTTTTTATTTTTGATCTGGTAAGTCAGATGAAACAAATGGTAACAATACCTTTTCTCTGATGCCCAGCACAGATGTTGCTGGCTGTTAAATCATTTGTGAATGGCAACAGAATTTAACACTATGCTCAAGATAGATACTATAAACTACACTATTTATAAGCAGCTAATGTTTTCTAACTTTATTTATTCAGCCATCAGTATGTTACCACAAAAGGGTTGTTTCTCTATTCCCATGCACAAGCAAGAACCCTGTTTCCATATCATATCGCAATCTATAGAATGCTATTTAATGCTAAAGATTTCATTACCCCTTTACGCTTTGTTCATTAATTTAATTCCATTCACACAAGAAGAATTCTGAGAAAGGATGTAGTAGGCAGCTCTTCTACGTGAAGAACTGCAGTACCCCTCTGTTCACAGCAGCAATAGGACTGCAGCAATGAATAGGCAGGTTCAGGCTGCTGGTTTCCCTTGATACTAGACTTTTGAAATCACAGCACATAAAATGGCACCACTAAAAAACAAAAACAGCTGATACCAAAGACAAAGAGGGCTTTCCACACAATTTGAATTTCCTTTGTTTCCAATAATTCAGAGAATATCCAAAGGGTACCAAAACCCTGATAAGCCAAATTGAAAGATCAACTATACAGGAAAAGAAATTTTAAAGCTGTATTTTAAACTGAAAATATCCATCTAATGCAATTTAATTTTCAGAGCAGCTTTTTGTCTAAGAACATCTGAAGGTATCAAGTGATTTCAGGCACATTGGTAACTAATCAATTTAAATATTCAATTTAAATATGGTTTAGATGCATTACAATCAACCATCTGTAGTGCCCATCTTTACACTTAATGGTTCAGCAACAATAATAGCTCTGGTAAGTCAGGACAAAAATAAATTGGTCTTCTTAGGTTATGGACAGCCATTCACTTGCAGCACTTTGTAGCATAACAAAAATATAATGCTATGGGGGTGTATAGACATTCCAGCCTTTTGGTGCTTCACCCACCTCCAAAGCAGAGGTGCTTGTTTCCAGCTGATGCCACATGGACATCAGCTAGAAGCAGCTGCAGCAGAGAAGCAACTCCAGCAACCTTTGAGGGCAACAAGCCTTGCCCTCCTTATCCCCACCACCTCTCTGGGGAAACCAGATCATCTGCAGGGGAGGGAATGGGATATGCTCACTGCCAACCAGGAGCTATGCTTGCATTATAAATCCCTTGAATCTTATATCATCTTATTGCACTGGGATTTGTTTTGCCCTATATCTGTAACTTTTTATTTTTGGTGTTTAATCCCATTTATGGTTTGGTTGTGCAGGATAGACAAAGATATAGGAGTGCAATACTGATGTCATTGTTTTGACCAGCCTTGCATAAAATTTCCACTCCTAAACTATGTCACACACCAAAAATAAACACAGGATGTTCCCAGATGAAAAAGGGAGGCAAGTGCGTGCATTATGCTTTTTCTCTACTTTCCTTTTCATCTACGTTTTTCAGAGCAGTCCCTGTAGATGCAATTCACTGAAATCACACTGTCTATATCACTCAGAAAGCAAGCAGTGATTTTATCATTTCAGTTCCTTGCTAACCAGGACCAATGAAGCCAGGAAGGAGAGTGAAGGAGTAGAATGGTATACATACATACTCATTATCCCCCACAAAACCTTATCAGTCCAGACTTTGGTTTTGGTGGTTTGTCAGTGCCTTGGGGGAGGACAGTGGTTTGCCCACCTTAAGAGCTGAAATTTGAATAATGATGTAGCTCACTTGGTGATTAAGTTGCCTTCCCATTATGGAGATTTTAAAGCAGAATATATACTTGTAGAGAGAGATTTAAATTGGGAATTTATCTGCCTTGACAAAGTCCCTTTAATTTATATGGCTTCTTAAGTAAAAGAGAAGTAAATTGTCTCAACACTATAAGCTATATTTACAAGTCAATTAAAAGTACAAAAATGCAAAAGAAAAGAATGGTGGGGGAAAAATGTCACCTTTTCTGAATCACTAATTGGCTGGAACAGCTCTAATTTAGGGCTAGAGTCTCAACTATTGTCAAACACAGAACTTTAGCTATTCAAGTCCTATTAGTGATAATAGGACTTGTTTGGTAGAAGTTCTATGCACAGAATTAAGGATGTTGCCCTTAAGAAAAAAGTATCTTTGGAAAAAATAATCCAAGTTTGATTTTCCATTTCTTTCTCTACTTCCCCAATTTACAGAAGCAGCAAATGCCATGTAGGAAGCCTGCTCAGCCCTATGGGAGGGAACAACTTGCATCAATGAACAAATTGATGGCACACTCTTGATGGTTAGAGAGAACTCGGAGAAGGTCTAAGAAGAGTTCTGTCGTCTTCTTGGATGGAAGCATGATTACTGTGACAGGAGGTGTCTCAAGGGGTGGGGAGCTAAGGAAAACTGGCAGGACATGCATCTGTCATATTGCCCCAAAGGAAACAAGTTCTGCAACGGCACAGGAAGTCCTATTCCAAGTCTACCACCCACGTAAACTTACAAATGTTCTTCAAATGCATTTAGCTAAGGAACTGAAACATGAAACCTTCAGAAAAGAAATGGGTGCTTAAAATCAAGACGTTTCTCATTGCATAGGCACATACTTTAGCTCTTTGAGGCAGATTCATCATGGTGTCTGGCTTGAAGTCATTCTTGTTCTTCCTGCACAGAACTGCTGTGATGATGATAATGATAACTGTAACCACGGCAATAGGAGCCAACACAGCCGCAATGATCCACAAGTTGTTTGGTGGGTTTTTCACCACAGCTGCATAAATTACAAAGCAGAGTCAGTGCTCCATCACCATTTCCTGTGTAAAAGCAGTATTACAATTGGCGGGGTACAGTCAAAGTGGCCTTCATGTACTAATTATCATGAAAGGATGGTGATGATGATCGATTGACTTAGATTTTTATAATAAAAAAATGGATCAACAGACTTCCACAATCAACAGTTTCAAGTTGTTTAAATCACAGATTACTAGCTCTCCTCTCAAGTCCAGGATCTCAGTTGCACTTAAATGTCTTCTTTACAGTATAAGCAAGGCATGGTAAATGCAACATATGGCAGATTGGTAGCATAGCAAAGCGGGGCCAGGCAGCACCCCAGCCCTGGGCACCAATTTAGAGGGGGCACCAGAGTAGTAGCCACCAGAGGGCCTGTGCCATAGCATGGTGCCATGAGACCAAGATATGGCAGTAGCAGCATAAGTCCAGTAAGACTCCTGCGCTCAGTACCCCCTGCCCCTCTCCAGGGTCTTTGCTCTGGGCCAAAAAACTGTTAGTAACATCTCTGCCCTAGGTATTTTCCTAAAATAAAATGCCAAGATACAGATATTATCTATGATAAAAACATACACATCTATACCAGTCCAGTTCCTATAAAAGTTATTGGTTCAGATTCACAGAAGCTGTAAATTGGCAAAGTTCCTTTGAAAATGAGGATGCTATGGCGACTCACAGCTACTAAGGAAAGGGTTCATTAAGAGTTTTACAACAAACACTTGTGAGAAAAATGCTCTTTTCTTATTAGTGTTGCTGTTGTGTTTTTCCGATTCTTTGGCATCATAGACAGACTACATCTTCTTAATTATTTCTTGTAAAAATGTAGGGGCAGGAAGAGTCATGTCCAGTCATATTGATAATTGTACCAGAATATAAATCACAGCACCAAGGGACCCTCTATATGTGCAAGTAAAGAGACAATGGGATCTAATGCACAATCCACACAATTGCGCCTCCTGCCATGCCATACATGCAAGACAAGGGACTTGATTGTGGGCTTGCATCTCAGATCCTATCGTGGCTTATTGCCAGTGAAGGGGAAGCCTGATCCCAGGGTCCCCCTGCTCCAACAAAAAGCAATTTCCTACAGTTTGGAGCCCCCTCAGTTGACAGGGATCCCAGCTGCAGATGTGCCTAAGGCACCCCCCACAGCTGGGAGATTGCAACTGCTGCAATCCCTTAGCCATGGGGGCGCACCATGCAGCTGTGCCCCTGCAGCTGGGAACCCTGTCAGTTCATTGCAGCTGGGAGATCACAGCAGCTGCATCTCCCAGTCATATTGGTGTGTGGGGTGCTCCCATGGCTGGGAGCCCTGTCAGCTGATGGGGTCCTAGTTGTGGGGGCATATGCTCCTGTGGCTGGAAGCCAGCATCAGCTGGGAGCTCCCAGGCTTTGGGATGCACATGGACCCCCACCAGCTGGGAACTCCAATCTCTGGACAGGTCTCCAAGTCACCAGAGCACAGGCTACACATGCAAATTAAACCTAGATAGAAACTGGCTATAAAGTTATTACACATTTTCCAGCAATAACTTGATAGGTGGCTGGACCTTTTTAAGGTACCATAGCTAATTTAGATGTGTAGCCAGCCTAATTAATTGTGCAATTCACCAGGTAATTGTGTAATATATGTACTGTATAGCAAAGGGCCTAATACGCATCCTCAGCTATTTGTTAGTGAACATTCATACGGAGGGCAATATTGCTAAGATTCTAGAATCCATTTGATATGAATGAAATCTCCTGGTATGTATCTTAAAATAACTTGCTGCATTTTCTCATTTCATTTCCTTTCAGAATTGCTTATGCTAATCACTATATTACATCCTTAATTATTTGATTATGAAAAGCTTACCATGATTTCTATATTCTCTTGGCTCCAGATGTAGAAAAGACAACTGTGTAAATATCACTAGTGGCCATGTACAGGTGCTAGATTTGTGCCTTTTTCGCAGCACAAAAAGAGAGCATACAGTCATTCAAGGGCTTTCTTACAGAAGAAAAATAGCTCTTTTCCAAGAAGGTTCTACCACTATGAACCAGGTAGATCTCTCCCTTCCTGCACTAAATTGAATGACTGTTTCTCTCTGGTGTTGCGGACACTCAGTATCCCACAGCCCCTTGCTCTCCCTCCCTCCAAGGGAGGGAGTGAGCTGTCAGCAGGGAGCCCTGTAGGAACCCTATCCCCTGTTCTGCCAATTGGCTGACTAGTGGTAGAAGTTGGGGAGCCATTCTCCTGCAGCAAAAATGTTCCAGAGCCCTGGGTGGGTTCCTGCCGCAAGAGAAGAGCCCCCTACCCAGTGCACTCCTCCCTTTCCAATGGGAAGCATTTGCGGAGTAGGGGATAGCTGTGTTACAGCTGAAAGTCTGCCTGAGCTCTGCATGCCTTGCTGCCATAACAAAACACCCCCACCTCTCTCTACACTGCTCCAAGCTGGCCCAGAGGTGTGCAAGCATTGGGGACTATTCTCCTGTGGGGGTAACTGGGAGGGTTTGTACTGGGAGGTCCCTCCCCTCCCACAAATCAGCTGATTGCCAGGAGAAGGGGGCATTCTCCTAGTGTCGGAGACTTCCCCCAGCTGCTCTCTGAAAAGCAGCAGCTGCCACTTGGCAGCCTGCCCCTTCTCAGGCAGGGCACAGAGTAGGCAATCAATTAAGAAGCTCCCCTAAAGGCAGGGGGGCCCAGCAAGCAGCCCTCTAGTGCCTTCTGGCAGGAGAGCTAGCTTGTGTAGGTCTCTAGCGAGGGGGCTGGAAAGCATGTATGCTCCAGCTCCCAGACTGTTTTCCTATCGGTGAGAAGTTCAGAAAGATGCTATGGCCACTGGGAAGTTCCTCAACAGTTACCCCATTTTTCTTCTTGATTTAATACAAGCTACCAGGACCTGATTCTGGAAGCTGCAGAGCATTTTCAGCTACTGTTGGCTTGACTGACTGTTGATGGCACTGAGCTCTTTCCAAACACTGGACATCTAACTACAGTAGTTACTTCACAGCTAGGTGAAAGCATGTTTTGGGCCTGACCCACAACTCCTTTTGTAGTCAGAGCTAATTATGTTGTACAAGAAAGTAGCAGAGTCATATGATCTGTGATGTTTTGCATTCAAGCTAACAGTAACTGCATGCTTCATTGGATCTTTAAGGGCTAGTATAATCCCTGAATGTTAAGTACCCCTTCTGTGAGAAAGGTTCCCTCTTTAATGATCTTGTGTAAATAAATGAATAACATTGTAACAGCTAGTTAGGAGAGAGGTCTCGGTTGGCCCTTTTTCTGAAAAGCAAAGGCTTTAGCTTGGGCCAAATTTTATCTAACAATGCCCATTTTAATTACCAGCTACCACAGTGGTAGTAGTGAATAACAAACGCTTGTAGTAGAGGCTCCTAACTGCTGAAAGATAAGTAGGTATTTCTGAAATCACTCTGAAGAGGACAGAGAAAAAGGACAATTGTGTGCTTAATACACAGGATTGAGGCTCAAGAGATCTGGTTTCTGCTATTATCTCTGTCACAGGCTTCCTGCGTGATTTAGGATCAGTTGCTTCAGACCTGACCCAATGTTCACATAAATCAACAGGTCTTATTACCACTGATTACCACGGGCTTCATAATAATCATGTTTTTTCCTACTTTTTGTCATGTCTACTCAGACTGTGAGTCCTCAAGTCAGGTATTTTCTATCTCAAAGTGCAGCACCTGTTACAGCAGGGCTGCTTTATTACAATACAAATCATATTATGTAAGAGTGAAGTGCTTGTTACAGAACTTTCTTACAATTACAAATAAATACACATATTATGTCCAAACTGAGGCAATGGGAATACTTTCTTTCCACTGTAAAGTATTCATATTGTTCCTTCCGGTCAAATGATCTAATCTCCGAGTTTTAGCATAGAGTCTTCTTCATGTTACACTCCCAAACGGCAGTTTTATCCAGCCACGTAACTGACATTTTTTGGCACTTATGCATAGTTTGCAATCCTATTCCACTTAAAGTCGCTTACTCAGACCTCCTTTTGAAGCAGCCTCTCTCCTCACGTGGGGCAGCCAAGAGAGTGAGATCTGTGGAGTAAGATGAAAGCAAGCAAGCCAGAAGATGGTAGCTCAGTGAGACAGATACCACTCTAAAAGAGTGGGTGGGGCCTACATTCTAATCTGGACCTTTGCTCTTTATCTGGTGAATATTAAATGCAAGGACCAGTGACTCAGCTTCAAAAGGAGGACGAGAGAGAGGACTGGATAATACCTAACCTACGGCCTGGTAGGTAGTGTTGTGAAGTTGGAGAAATACAGGTTTGGAGAATTTCTTGGGTGAGTGACATAGCAGCCTCCTTCCCCACCACTATTTTTGTTGGGCTACAATATGGGGATTTATATTCAGGTATGTGTATACAGAGTCCCAGCCCAAGCACAGCCTACTGAACATACTTATGTGTCCACACCATAGGTAAAATAAAATTGCAAATATTGTGTAAGTGCCAAAATGGCAATTATGCAGCTAGGCAAATGTCATTTGCTAGTGTGAAGGCAAATGAGATTCTGCCTTTTGGTACCCAAAACCAAAAATGTATTTTATGTGCATTTGTCATATCATTCTGTATGGAAACTTTATTTCAATTTGGATGGAAATCTGCAGCTGAGGGAATTGCCTTATAAAACTGTACAAGCATGCAGTATATACAGCTATCTATTTGAAAATATGAAACATACCCAAAAGAAGTCAGTATATTTTTCTGATTTATAGCTGTACTAGCAGAAAAGGCTCTTTGAAGCATTTTTAATGGGAAACAATGTAATTTGTATTTAAGTTAACATAATTTATGCAAACAGGGATCAAAATTAGTGTTTTCAGCAGAAAAAAAATTGAAATCAATCATTCAGTAGCATCCAACCCACGACCAGACCAGGAGATATACTGCAGTCACTGGTTATGGTACTATTGTACCATTTGAGCCTGTTTTCTGACTTAATCTCATGCTTATTGCCAATCTTTAATCATTTGTTACAATTAGTTCCTCTTTTCCTATCAATTTGCTATGCAGCTGTTCCAAGTGCTTCATTCATGCAGATAGGAAGGCTGATTGTGACAGGGTGCCTAGCATGCCTGTCACATTAAGCAGAGAGATGCCTCTAGCTCAGGCAGCAACCAGGTAAAACACCTGACTGAAGGCAGGCGGGGCTTAAGGTATATATAAGCCCAGGGCCTGAGATAGGCAGGCAGTCTCATGCAGGTAGCTGACAGGGACAGAGCTCCTGAGCAGCAGCTGGGACCTCCTTACCACCCCTTAGTCTATTCCACAAACCACCAGGCATTCCCCAGCCCAAAGGCTGCAGATCCACAGATGTGCTTGGTGTGAGAAAGCTGCTGAGAGTGATTCTGGCTCACACCAAGCATGTCTGTGTGTCTGCAGCCTTTGGGCTGGGGAACATCTGGTGGTTTGTGGAACAGACTACTAAAAGGAGGCGAGGAGGTCCCAGCTGGCCTAGGGAGATAGGAGCCAGAGGGCCCAGAACAGGGGGCCATAGGGCTCATAGAGTAGGTAGGGCCAAGGTGCCCATAGGACTCACTGACCTAGGAGTGGGGCCAGGACTCAGGAAGGAGCCACAGATGGATACTGTCAGGGTTGGAGAGCCCATGGGTCTCAAGTGGCCTAGGAGCAGGGCCAGGGTCTAAGGAGAATAACCAAAGGCCAGGAGGACCACAGCCAGAGACTGAGGGGGCTATAGCTCAGAGGCGCTTGGTGTAAAGATGAACAGAGCCAAAAGCTCATACCCTGTAGGGGAAGTTATGATTTGATTAGTATGTGCAACATCTGCAAGGCATTGGCATGGGTACTGAGGAGGTATAGCCCATGTAATTAGCCCTTAAGGCAGTGAGGGCCTGTGTGAGGTGCTGGTTTTGTTGTTATGGATTCAAAAGTCGCCTGCTTTCATGTAATATGCTGCAAATGTAAATGCTTTCATCAACAAAAATCCTCCCTTCTTTTAAAAACTTGTTTCACATTACAATTCCAGAACTGTGGGACAGATTTTTAAAATACAGAATGAAAAAAAATGTTTATATATTACAGTCATCTGAGCTCAAGAGTGTGAGACCAGGCTGGGGAGCCCTAGGGCAAGCCTCCCTTTTTCTAGAAGATAAATACATCAAGGCATGGCAGGAAAGGGGAAGAAGAGATTGCCCAAAGAGAGAAGTTGATAAGGGCTGAGGGGGCTCCAGGTTTGATTGGATAGGTTTGATTCCAAAAGGATAAATATCTCAGCATTCGAAGTGGGAAGGATAAATTAGTCAAAAACTTAAAATCATACCTCAGACTGTCTACCATACAAAATAAAATTCAAAGCTCCATCATGCATTCAAAACACTGCACCAGGAAGGCAGAACAAAATCTACCCTGGGATCCAAAAGAACCAGTGGGGGGTTTTTTTAAGTCTGAACATGAACTTAATGTCCTTCAAATCACTAATGGAATTGCTAAGAAAAAAAAGGAGCTTTAATTTTACCTTGCAAGAATAATTACACTTCATTTTTCCTCTACATTTTTCTGAATTAGTTTATTGTACCTTCATACTGGAAATTGCATACACAAAATAAAACATTCAGTACACTAACCTCTTGGATCAAACTCCCTAATTAATTACCTGATTTCCATTATCAACGGTGTCACGCAACTTAAAAAGCTCTGACAGGTGAAAGTGAATGTCTCTAAAGAAATTTTTTCCATTGGTATTCAGATTTCTGCAGCTGCTTTATATACATTAAATCTGACGGACCTCTAGATAGCTCAACTGCTTTGTGCCCTTCATTTTCATTTATGCCAAGATAGTTAACTAGCGATTTACTTTTAATTTGTGTGAGCTCATTAATTTTCAGGTTTTGACATTATGGAATTTTAGTCAGTTTGGGAGATAAGTTCAGCTTCACAGTCTCATATAGGTGACATGAGAGCTATAACTAGAGTTATAGAGAACTACAGGTGTAGCTGACAGTGATGCCGTTCAACCAAAAATAACATTATTTTAAAATGTTTTAAAGGTTCATTATTTTTATATAGCAAACATCTACCTGATTTAAGCAATTACTAAAATGAGGGTGGCTCTAAAAACAAGTCAATAAGCATTCCCCATAGTTAATGTTGCATTTTGAAAATTAGTTCTGAGAAATAACAATAGGCGTGACTAAAACAGAGGAATCAAAGGGGGGGAAAAAAGGATTCTTACGATCAGCTTGTACTTGGATGACATAACCTAATGTCAAGGCCATCCTTTGTGAATCAACAGTGCTCAGAATTTTGGCAGCTGCAGTGCCCAGCAACGGTTTTCCATTGTATAAAGTATAGTAAGTGAGTTCAGCAGGCTCCTTGGGACCTGGAATACGCTGCATTTTTACCATCTAACAAAAAGAGAAGGACAAAGAAACTGTGTTTATATTGTACCATTCTTAGATCCTGATCCTGCAAAAGGCTACATGAATGCAGACCTCTGTGTTTACATGGAATCTCATTGAAATAAATGGACTTCTACACAAGCATAGGCTCCAAATAAAACTTCTCATGGAAACAGGTCTTTACAATGCTTCATACAACATTACGTTCATCAAGTCTATAACAGTCACTGAAGTTCCCATCTTTCTAATGGGAAATCCTAGATTAGGAAAAGGATATGGTGAGAACAAGGAAAGAAGTGAATATAAAAATAAAATCTATTAGGCTATGAAGAAGCAATTTTGTAATTAAATGAAAGAGGTACATCTTTGATTTTACAGCTATGTTTTAATAGACCGTTTCTAAATGAAACAAACATGCACATCTACTCACAAGCCTAAGTGGTAGACAAAAAGAATGATACTCTTTTGACTCCCTTCTGTTACAATGGCGGACTTGGAAAGTGCGACTGTTTTTCTTTCTTGAATTAGGTGGATACATGTAAAATATTTATGATCATACATAAAGTAGAGAGAAAATGCCTGTGTGAGGTGCTGGTTTTGTTGTTATGGATTCAAAAGTGGCCTGCTTTCATGTGATATGCTGCAAACGTAAATGCTTTCATCAACAAAAATCCTCCCTTCTTTTAAAAACTTGTTTCACATTACAATCCCAGAACTGTGGGACAAATTTTTAAAATACAGAATGAAAAAAAATGTTTATATATTACAGTAAGTGACATTTGTAAGGGGGTGAGAAACTACAGAAAATAACTGACAATTTGGCTTTTGAAATTGCAAACAGAAAATACCGAATTTCATTTCATTAGAGCAGCTGGCTAATTTTGTGCAGAGACAGAATGTGCTCCTGTGGGAATACCGAGTGAGAAATGCCACCAAATGAGAGAAAGAAGGCAGTCCACAATGGCTGTATCCTGGATAGATCAATAGAAAAACACTCAGGGCTCAAAACCTCATCTGCTTGCGGCCATCCAATTTTCAAACCAAAGCTATTTAAAACTAATCCCTGACTGCATTGCAAAGAATCCCAGAACAATGCAGAAGTCAGATACAGCTTTTCCTAGCTCATATGACAGAAGACCTAGGACAAATTATCCTATCACCCTTGAAAATAGAAAAATATATCTCTTCCCAACGTTAAATTACCAATAACTACTAGGTTATTTCTGCTAAGGTTTGCATGTAACAACAAATTACATAGCAGACAAAAGGGAAAATATCCTTTAAGTGCAGATTAACTAATGTTAATTTCCAATGAAGAAGAGACATGAAAATATATATAACCTGCCTGATTTCTTAAATAGAAATCATTTGTGATGACCTAACATTACTCATTTACTGCCTTGATATTCACAAGTAAGGATGGCCAAACTCATTCCATCTAAATGTTTTTCACATCAATCTATGAAGACAAAGACTCCTTTTAAAGTATCTGGATACAGCTAATATTTGACGACCTGCACAGTGTAGCTGCCCACTGTAGTAGCACGTTTAAATCGTCTTCCTTGTTGATGGGACATCATGAACAGTGGGGCCAGACGCTGCTCCATCAATCTTGCAAAGCTCTGGTTGTTCAATCCCAATAATGTAATGTCAACCCCTTGTATAACTGTGAGAATGGAGAAAATCATTTATCAGCAGATTGTGCAGGGACAAATGAAATAACACATTAGCTAAAGTAGTACTTGTGACAAAGATGTACAAGCTACTTTGGAAGAAAAACAACCTGACATGATTTCACCTAAATTACACAATCTCAATAATTCCCATTGCGAGTATAATGTGCCTGCGTTCCAGTCAGCGTACTATTCTTCTCAGATAATCTGTCAACTACATTTCTGTACACTGAGAAGAAAATCCTTCGGCAGTGTTCTTCGCTTTTTAGTTTACCAAACAGCTTTTGAGAAACTCAATCTACACCAAACTTCAAAGCAAAATAGAAGCCAACCCTTAAGTGAAAACTTGCTTGAGGGTTGTCTGCTCTTATGCTCATCAGAAGGCCACCTAGATGCTTTTGTTAGGCAAAAAAGGAATAGTTTTTCATCCAATACTCTGCAAATTTAAAATTGAAATTCTACAGGATAGTTTGACAAAAATATTCGGTATTCTAAGGTAATGAACAGTAGTAGAAATCATTATTGAATACACATTTGATTTAATACAATCCAGAGTCTTAAAGAATTCACAGTACATGAACATTTCTTGAACTTAGGTATACCTCAGGGTATGTAGCACACTTCTAGAAGGTACCCAAGAGAAAGAAACAGGAAGCCATAAGAAAAGGAAGAAGATAAAATAACTAACTCTACAGTATCTATTAGGTTGTAAGAGAGGCTTAGTTATATAGATATAAGGGACAATTCTATTACCCTTTAAATATCCAATTGGCAGTTTTCCAGCCATGTAAGTGGCATTTTAGCATTTATGCACAGTTTGCAATTCTATTCCCAGTGTGGTAATCAGTGTAGACATGTAAGTGTAAGCATCTACATAATTACTGAGCATGAGCAGTAGGATACATAGTAGCCAGGCAGGTATATGGCTATGTGTGTGTATTTATCACAAAATTCTTCTCAGCAAAAGTCTGACTAGTAAGGGAAAGGAAAAAAAGAAACGTTCTTGCATATTTTAGCTCCAGTCACTGATTGCTTAGGGCCCTTGTTCAGGATCTCCTGCTTCCTGCGCAAGTGCTGTAACCAATCAGTTTTTGGAGCCAAAGGCAGAACCCTTTGGCTTCCTCCCCATGCTGGCACTCCTTGCCACCTCGCCCCCACGCATGGGGAACAGAATCACAAACTGTGTAAAGCACGATACAATTCAGCTCAAAGTGGGGGTTTTTTGTTGCGTGCGAGAGAGAATCATAGGGATACAAAGCACTTGATACAACAGACTTAAAAAGTAGTAGGTTATCCAAAAAAGTTTGAGAACCACTGTCATACACTAACTGCATTCATCTGCTTTCACTATTTCTGAAGAGGCACTTCAGAGCTTTAAAGCATTTACTTGCAGGTTTTTCAAAGCATAATTCCTACTAGCATATTTACAATATCCCACTTAGCCAATGGGAATTTTGTGGGGCCAAGAACTAGAGAATTATTTCACAAAACCTAATCCAAAACATTTTGAAATCAGTGGAATCTTTTCTCTGATTTCAATGGACTTTGAATGAAACCTGTGAGAAAATGGAACATGGTCTCTTCATTGGGCTTTGTCTTCATCTCAAAAGCAGAAATAATTAGAACAAGGATGCCAAATATTTTGAGGACTTAACCTTAAATATAATTCTCCATAGAAATAAAACAGTACCTGTAATCACCCAGTAATCTCTAGTTGATTCTGAGACATCAAGGTTTGGATACTCCAAAGCTTAAAAAAAAGTTACATTATAATATGAAAACATCTGACATGCTGTACATCCCTAAAATATAACTTATATGGCTTATGTTATCATTTGTATATTTATTTTATTATTATTTATATTATGCATATTATACATTTGCATAGGTTACATAGGTGGCCCTCCTCCTGGACCTCCTTTGACTATATAAACCACACCATAATTTTGTCCTAAATTAATAATAAAATAAACTCAGGGCAGATTCCAGTAACTTTACTCAAATATGCACTAAATAGCACTTTACTCATCAGGTAGACACCAGTGATTTCAAAGGGAGTGTTCATGGAGTAATGTACTATGCATGTAATGATGTTGTTGGAATATATACCATATACACATAAAAATAAGGGATTTAAGTTAATCAATCTTTACCAGTTACATAAAATATATTTTATATAATATTATTGCAGCAAAACATTTCATGATGAGAAGCTGTGTGTCAACGATCTACATGTAAATAAAGTTTCTGAAACCATCCATGGTTTTACTTATACACTGATATTTACTATACACCTATGAAAAATTTGTGTTTGTAATTTTAATGCTTGTTCATTTTTTGGAGATATAAAAGTGCCTTATAATATGAAGTTCAACAAGCAATTAATTCACAGTATAGACCTGCAGCTTTCTCATTACAATATGAAAATATGGAGAGCATTTAATCTATAATATGCAGCAGCTGAATCACTGCAGAATTAAAAAAAAATAAAGTGGTTTGAAATCTTAAACTCTGCAAAGCATCTGACTTTGCACAATAACTACTTTATGTGGAATGTTATTACCTCTCCTTTAGTTGTGCATTTATACAACAGGTTGTTAAGGCTCTGGAAGAGGCCATTATAACCAATTGGGAAATAATGAGTTCTGAAAATAATGTGGATATTTACTTGCTAGACTGAAGCCTTTACAGTGTCAGGTTAATAAGCATCTAACATTTTTTCTAAGTAAACATTTACACAAGAGACAGTATCAGTCTGAGGTCATATACGCTGCATGGAAGCAGATTCA
>NW_005842688.1:460571-491552 GCF_000455745.1 Alligator sinensis | reverse complement strand
TAAAAAACCAGGACCTACAGTTCCAAAGCACAAGCCATTACATGTTAAAGGACCACTGGCTAAAAGCTCTATCCTGACTATTAGGCACAGTCTGCACTGAGAGCACTGTAGGACTGCATTACCCCATGAGGAGCTCTGGTAGGAATTCTGCCTCAGTGAGAAATGCTTTCCAGAGCTCCTTGGCATGACTGCTCCTAGGCTGCTTTTACATAGGGCAGCAGACGTGGCTGCCCCATGTACCAGTCATGCTCCCAGAGAGAGACCAAAGACCAGGGGTCACAGCCAGAGACCTAGAGGGCCACAGAGCTCATAGTGCTGAAGGGGTGAGGTCTGGGGCTGAGAGCCCATAAGCCACAGAGGGACATGTGTCAGCAGAACTAGAGAGCCCAGAGATCTGCATCACCAAGAGGGGTGAGCATCAGCAGGGCTTAGGGCAACCAAAGGTCTCACAGATCCAGGAGTGGGACCAGGACCTAGAGATGAGCCAGAGGTCAGGGACCAGTGCCAGAGACTGCCAGGTCTGAGAGCCCAGAGATCATGACTGGCCTAGGAGCAGGAACAGGGCCCAGAGATGGGCCAAAGACTAAGGGTCACTGCTGAAGACAGAAAGGGCCAAGGAGTCCATAGCACAGGAGGGGCAAGGACTGGGGCTGGGAGCCCATAGCCCAGGAAGGTCAAATATCAGCAGATCACCTGCAAGGCATGGGAGTGGGTATTGGGAAGGATGGAGCCCAAGAAATTAGCCCTTAAGGCAATGACCACAGGCACCTATGATCATAAGAGTAAGATGAGGCTTGGGAAGCCCTGGGGCAGCCTCCCTTTCATCAGAAATTAGTAACATCAAGGTGTGGAGGATAAGTAAAGGGGAGAGAGCCCCAAAGGGAGCTAAGCCAGCAAGCGCTAAGTGGCCACCAGGGGGCATCTAGACCACCCTGGGTTGAGCACATGCTACAGCAGCTAGGCTCAGCACAGAGGCAATCAGCACTGTTAGTTATGCAAAATTTTATAGTTTCAACCATTAAACACCCTGCAGGATGGTTGGTTGTAGATGCGTGATTTGCTCAGTCATGGTCTGGTTATTTCTCAGAAAATATACAGTTTCTGAATCCAAGCAACAAGTGGCTGATGATTATTCAACAAGAATTTTCATAATTATCAGGGGTTAAACGTTATTTCCTGCCCTGAGCAAAATATTGGGTGAGAAGTTACTCAAAGAGGTAAGCAAAATGCAATTATCTATGCAAGTAACTTAGGGGTGGCCAACCTGTGGTATGCCAGCCACAAGTGGCACAAGCAGCCTGTATGTGGGAGGGGAAAGGCAGCACAGGGACAGATAGGAGAGGGAGCAGAGAGCAGAGCATCAGATCAAGCAGGGGGCATATGGCAGAGAGCAGAAAGCAAAGCAACAGATTAGGTAAGGGGAAGGGAGAAGAGTGGTACCAGGGAAGGTGCAGGGCTAATTTGTGGCATACCTGCCAAAAACGTTGGCCCCCACTGGAGTAACTGATCATCTCTGTGAGTGAGAGTAAGTATGTGTGTGTCTGTGTGTGTTGCGGGGGGGGAGGGGCGCTATGGGATCTGAAACCCCCTGGAGTTTTTGGCAAGAAAGAAAGAACAGCCAAAAGGGCAGTTCTGCATTTCCTTCACCATGTGATCACATATTTTTTTGGAATAGGAAATATATTAAATTATCTCAGGACTTCATTTTAAACTAACCCAAATAATCCAGTTTACTGCTTACCTCTACCCTAATCAGTCTAGTAACAGCAACATGTGTGGACCGAAACATTACAAACTGCAATCCATGAAATTATTAAGTTTGACAGACTGGACCAAAGGTGATATTTAGTCTTATCAATGAATGTCATGGCTACTGTGGTTTAATCTGGATCTTCACTGTTATTTGAACATACTCTTTTATACTTAAGTTGTATCATGAAGACTTGTGCATTGTAAGATTAATTGGAGCCTGTGCTCATTTAACTCAAGACTATTATTACATGTTAGATGGAGCTCATGTATCTTTGTCTCCTTTCTCTTACAGTAAGCACTGATCTTTCACAGTGAATAGATAACTTATATTTATACAAAGTCTAATTTCACAGGCTGAATTCAACTGATCAAACTAAATCCCCATAGCCAATATCCATGTGTCTTCACTCATTTTATGGAAATCGGCATGCTAAGTGGCTCAGAGAATCTGCTCTCTACATTCTGCTGATAGGCATAACTTTTTCTGATTCATAGCACCTTTGACTCCTCAAAGCTAGTGGAAAGAAAAGACTGCATAATGTGCAGTGAAAAATGTGTTGTGCACCACATTCACAATTTTAAAAAACATCCTGTAGAACAGGGTCTAAGGTTCAAAAACATGTACCACTGAGATTTTTTTTCCAGAACAGATTGAAAAATACATTTTTTGCATCTTCATTTTAAGGGCCTCTACCCATTCCCCACTCAACAGTTTTTCAACCCCCCTGATTCTGTGTATATTCAAAGCATGCTACAAAGAACATCTGTCTGAACAAGTGTTGGGGCCTAATTCTGCTTCCAGTGAAATTAAAATCCAAACTCCCATTGATAGAAAGGTGCAAGATCAACCTATGGGTTGAGGCTAAGGTTTACAGGTTATAGTGTTTCCTGGAGTTGATGAATGGAAAGGTTTTGTTATGCCTTCTTAACAAAAATGTAGCTTTACAGTGGAATGGAATCTACCAGTGTTTTGCTGTTAGGGAGGCATGTCTGTGCATATGTATTCTTAATTATTTACCAGCATGCAGAGAGATCAGGGTAGGTGTCCTTTTAGCAGGTAAAACTGAAAGGAGTAAGAAAAAATATGTATATTTTAAATTTCCACTTGTTACATGTAAAGCAACATTCTGAGGCAAGTACAAAGCTAAAACCCTTGGGTTTTACATAGGAAGTTTATTAAAGTTTCTCAAGTAATGTTAACCAATCACAACCAGCTGTGATCGAAATTGCTTACTTACATTCGGCAATAGTCAGAGGTGGGTAGGTAAGATAGAATCCCACCAGTTCAGCTGAGAGCTGATTAAGCAGGTTGCTGGAAACCGTGCCATTAAGAGTTGTGCTTTGATTGCTCACCACATAAAATAAAGTGACACCCTGGGAAATATTTGATGTGTTCAAAATCTGAAACAAAAGTAAAGAAATATCATGCAGTTCAATTTCAGCTCGTTGGTTCACAGATGTATATAATCAATGCAAATAACCAAATAGGGAAATGTTACTGCCAAAATTATGCGTTTGGGGATGTTTTTAACTCGCTGCTTAGCGTGGTATATCATAACAGACCAGACACATGTGGCCCATGGCTTCCTCAAGGGTTATCACTCCTTTTTATATCCAGTGAGGTAGATTTGGACCCTGTTTCTATGGTTTCTCCCAGTTCTCTGATTTCACTGACTAGTTCAGTGTCCTGTCAGCTATCCTTGCCACCTCAACTCTGAGCCTCTCTCTCTTCAGTGTCTGATTCAATGCCCACTTCTCATTATATTCACTGGGATTTGGATAAGCCCCTAAGCAGAAGCAGAGAAGCAGTAGAGCTAAGGCAGGGAGGGAAGTAATCTTTCTGAGCAACCTGACCCCAGTGACTAAGGAGAAACAATTTTCTTTTATAAAGATCTTTGCGATATCAGTTGAGACTGCCAATATTCAGGTTTGGAATGAAAAACTTGGGATAGTGCCATGTTACTCTGAAGTTATGAGTTATCTGCTTAGGGAAGGGAGTGGATGACAAGAGAACTTTCCTTGTATCTTGTCTCCCTCTTCCACTTTGCCACAGGCCATACCCTGATCCAAAACTAAGAGATTCTTGAGGAATAAAAGAGAAAACAGTCCACTTTACTGTTTTATGTATTTGCTTTATATATAAGCAGAAGGCAGAGTAGGTTTGGACCTCATTAACTAACTAAATATTCATTATGTCTATTTGGCATAATAAATATTTAGTTAGTCTATGAAGTGCAAACCTACCCCATATATATACCAAAGATAGCAAAAGTTTGCTAAAAGGCATGATAAATATTTAGTTAGTCTATGAAGTACAGATCTACTCTTCCTTCTGCCTGACTTCAGACTAACACAGCTAACTACCTCTCTGCTTTATACCTAGTCACATAAATCATGTAATTGCCTGGGTTTTAGGCCAAAGTTTTTTAGAGTCAAAACACAAAAACATAGCTCAGTAGAGTCACTCAAGTAACCAGTTTCCTCTGATTATCTCCTCTTGGTAATCTAAATAGTTAAAAAACCTCACTGAATCAATAAAGAGAATATTTAGTACACACAGGGCATGTCTACATGAGACCCTAGAAACACAGTAGACTAATTCTATTGCTCACTAGCGCATCATCGCAACAACTGTGCTAATGCGCAGTAGAATTAGTCTACTGTGCATTAGTGTTGTGTAAAAAACTTGCGCCAGCACTACTGCGCAGTAGTACCGATTACAGTGCATTAAATTAGTACCTGTTATTCCCAGTACTAATCTAAAAGTGTCATAATTGTGGCACATTAATGCATGTGTAGACATGCCCATATATCTTTCCTGCTTGGTGCAGGGGGCTGGACCCAACGATCTTCCTATGTCCCTTCCAGCCTTACAATCTATGAATCACTAACATGGGCTCTGAAACAACTCACTTACATGACCAACTTTTTTATTTTAGTGAATTGCACAGAAGTACTGTGTTTCCCCATATGTTTCCTCAATCTTTGCAGGACTGAGCTCACAGTGCCCAATTTAGATTTACAAATGTGCATCATAAACAGTCCTAATGAAATCGAGTGATCTGAAATATCAGTCTTAGTTAAGAGTGTTGAAATGATATGTTTTACTATTCTAAGAAAGAAATAATTAGGGTTAAACATCTTAACTTTCCATTACCTAAATAGGGGTTTTTGGAACACACATATAGTAAATATCAATATTTTTAAAAATATTGTATATATTAGGCTAACTTAAAATATGGTAAAGTTTCAATTTCAGGAAGTAGTAATAATAACTTCCCATGCCACTTTAATTCATTTTTTTTCTTGTGGTACTAAGGTGGATCCATAAGATGCATATAAAACAACATAACTGCATATGAAGATATAAACATATCTCCACAGTGACTATCAGATGTATGGGGTTGACATTAACACAGGGGCATTCAACTCCAGCACTGGACTGAGGGTGGGGGAAGCAGATGTGCAGTGCCTGGAAATATCCTGGGGCCCCTTGATGGTTCCAACAGTGAGGAATGCTTCCCTTGTCCCACTGATCAGCTGATTGGTGGCCCTGATAGCTTGACATATCCCAGGGACACCCTGGATAGATCCAGCTGCAAGGAAATGCCCCCCTCACTCCTTTCCCCACCTTGCATAGACCTACGGTGACCTGGGTCTGTTCAGCGGCAGTCAGGATTTGCACTGGCAGCAGCGTCCCCCCAGGGCTCCTTGACAGCTCGCCCAGAGTGGGCTCTTAGGGAGCCTGTGCTCTCCCTCCTCCCTTCCTTGAAGGGAGAGTCGAGGGCTGTGGGATACTCACCTTCATCACGTGGGAGGAGTGTACAGCCATTCATGCTGGTGAAGGAGGAGAAAGATTGTTCTGGTTGGAAGTGCTCAAGAAAGGTGTCTCTCCCAACACAAATGTAACCCCTGTCCATAGCTATAAATCTACATCAGCAATTTCAGCAGCAAGCAATAATCCTGTTAGTCTGACAATACATACTGGCAAAGACACTGGTATTATACCTGAACTGTTAAGTTGTTGCTGGTGTTTAAGACCTTCCTTTCAGCATCCTGGAATGCTCTCTGTAACCGCTGTTCCATGGTCTGAACAAACTTGCATGACTGTATATTGTCTGTTTGACCCACAAACTGCAGCTCTAGAATATGAATGCATGAGTGCATAGTCAAAATATTTTCTGAGTCTACATAAGTCTCATAAGGCATAACAGCAAAAAGATCAGATTACAAAATTAAATAGGTGAATATAACATCATATAAAACTTGCTTATTCTTAAGCAATATTATACATGATTTACTATTAAAATAAACTACAAAGATTATATACTGTTATTTGAGCTGACACACAAATAAAAGGGGACTGTTTCTGCAATGATATGTAACACTTTCAGATCAACACAACTGTCTATGCACTTACTTGAAGTTTAGGGCAGAAGTGAAAACCACCTTAAAACATAAGTACTGTCTTGAATCTTTAAAGTCATTGGCTCTTGAAAAGAAATAATAAACCACAATACTAATTCCAATTCTTTTTTCTTGGAAAGGGGGAAGTGTTGAAAATAATATCCTCTATGAGGTAGTTGCAATATATTTGTATACACCCAAGATATCTCTTCAATTCAATATGTGACCTCATCTTTCTGCATTAGCACAACAGTCCACATACTGCCTTATTTATTCAAATCTAAGCCAACCCTGAACAATCCCCCAATAATTAGATTCTATAGAAAATGTATCATTTTCCATTTATAGAATTTAATTATTGGAGGGTTGTCTTTAATTCATTCCCTGCACTGCTGATAATACCCAAGACCCACTTTTCATTTGCTTATAACTTTGCCTGACTTAAGCCATTCAGGTAGATGGAAAGTTTTGGAATAAACCTGGTATGCAGGATCCATACCTTATTTGCAGGATGCATTCCTTATTTGCTGCAGAAATGGGAGGGTGTATACTGAATGAAGCAGGAAGATAAAGAATGCAATTGGGGGAATGCAACCCTTTACCTTTGCTCCATGCTGACAGTAGTGTGGAGCAAGGAGCACAGCCCCAGCCCAGGCCCCATAGCAGCCATCACTGCTACGGGGCTGGGCTGGGGCCATGCCCAGTGCCCCAGGTTGCAGCGTGGATGGAGCCCGCTAGCATGGATCAAGGGTAAGGGGGGAGGGAGAGGGGCAGACAGGGGAGCAGAGGCTGTGTGGGTGGAGGAGATGGGGGGAGAGGCTGTACAGGGGAGATGGTGGGGTGCAGAGGTACACCTACCCCAGCTGTAGGTGTACCTGCAGCTACAGTGCCAAACCCAGGCAGGGGCTGGTTGCTGGTTTCTGGAACTGGAGCCAGAGCTGTAGCAGCTGCCTGCCCCTTCCACTGCCCCTGTACTCAATTCTAAGAGGAGGGGCTCCTCCTCCATGTTAAATGGGGGTGGTTGTCTTGGAATTGAATAAATATGGTATATGGGGAGTCACATTGGAGACTCAGGCTAACTTTTGTCTATGGAGTTATACACTTACATTTGGGGCTTTCTTTTTTCTGATAGGCATTTATTACAGAATTGACAGTAAACTCTGCAACCATTACCCTAAAAGGATTATTTCATTACTTACCTGTTTTCAGCTGGAAGTGGTAGGCAGGCAATGGATTCCATGGCAAAGCCAGTACAGCAACAGACTGAAGATTTGGCACATGCTGCTTTATGTCTGCTGTGGCATTGCTAACACCATAAGCAATAAGCATTTCAATAACAGCAGCAGGTATAAAAACCAACCTCCCCTGTGTAACGTAGTAACCAACTGTCACGTTATTTGATTGTTCCAGAATTTCAACCTAAAACACAGAGGGAAATTTTACTTTTATTTTATTTCCATCAACTGTTCTGTTATTGGATTTTTCCTTCTGAATCAGATTTCCTAGAGGTTTTGCATGTAATCTCCTTTAAGGCAGGATGGAAGCAGATGGTGCGATATAAAGCAATTTTACTTTTGAATTTAGAAATTGAATATTTTGCACACTGACATACATGAGTCATTTCACATACAAGAAGATCCACTGTACTCTTGCGCATATCAGGGCTCACAGGATTAGGATCAAAAGAGTATAAGGGGAAAATTCTCTATTGTTTGATCCTCTAATGTCACAACTGTATTTTTTGCATTCTTCCATGGGCAGAGCTTACATCAACCGGCATCCTTCAAAGTGAGCACAATAACACAATATTACCTTAAAAAGTTACAGCTGGTTGAGAGACAAGCTAGTTTCCTTGCACTTAGGGCTCAAAAACGTGTCCTTCACACACAGTTCAAAGAGGGCCCTCTATGGAGAAGGGTACAGGAACCCTCCTTGTGTCTTATGGAGAGACAGCAGTATGACTCAACTGCCTTTCCTTTAGTTTCAGAGGCCCCCAGGACTATAATCTCTCTATGCTCACTGCTGCAATCTACACTGACCTAGATAGCACCCACAGGGGAAAGGAGAAATTGATAATCATAGAGCCAAACAACAAACCTGGACTATCCACCAATTATTCTGAATAGGATGATTTTGTATTTCCTCCATTGTTTTTGTAAATGTTCCTTTTCTTTACTTATAGTTCATATGCTAGTCTACAGCTGTGTATAGCATCCTTATTAACAGCATAAGAAGCTCTATCCCTCATTTTTTACATTATATGGCCCTAGCAACCTACTTCAGTCTAGACTTACACTCCACATAAGAGTTTCATGTAATTTAGATTAAAGTAATGAACATGTCATTCTCACTTACTTTCAGTAAAAATTGTTTTCCCCTCACTTCAGTTTTGTGTCACTGGAGAAGCAAATGTCAGACACAGCATTTCCAAACCAGAGAATGGACTGACAGCAGTGACAACCTATTTATTGGACTTGCTGTTACAACTGATTTGTAGTAAGGTGTGGAAGCACTTGGCTCACTACATGGGTGTACTCATTCCTGTATTTCGGGGTGGGGAGGAGTAAGGGGTGAAGAAACTGCTGCTCCACAACATGCCAGAAAGAAAACTGACTCTTCCCCTTTCACCTTTTAAAATAAAATGATAGCTACCATAAAGAGTTTATAGGGGCCCTAAAAAGTTTAGACTCCATATAGCATTTCTCCTGCTCCTACCTTTCTTTCATAAAAAAACAACCAAAAGTGCTGTACATTCCACGCTAGACAGATTACATCCCTACAGTGCATCCGGTGTTTGCAAACTTCAGAAATAAAATTTCCCACCTGAGCGTCCCACAAAGCAGCCCAATAAAGCTGCAGCCTGTTGGGACCAACACAGCTAACTACCTCTCTGTAAATGATTATGTCAGGAGCTTTCACACAAAAGCCAGCTTCGGTTAGGGAAGTACCCTATCAGTGTTATATTTTCTAAACAACAAAAGCATGACTAAAAATCACAAAGAAATCCTGTGCACTCACATCTGTCCAGTTAGCCTGCTGTTCCTGGTTATAGGAAGTTATGCAATAAGCCACTATATCAATCTTACTGAAAAACAGATGTAATCCATTTGAATCACAAAAAGGAGACACCAGCTAAAATAAAAACCTATCCTTTGAAATCCTGAGTTGTTGTGTGGATTTAATCATATATATCACCTGTAGTCCTCAGATGCATGAAGAAGTGTATTACTTAAAGAGCAAAATAAACCCCCAAAACACAAGTCGTTTTGTCATTACTTGGGTGTATGATCAAAACAATCTGTTGTTTTTAAACAATGATAATATTATAACTCTTGGGGGAGGGGGGGACATTTGCTCTGTATCTGTCATTGGCAATGAAATCAAAGTGCTTCACCATGCCCAATTCAAAATGTCTTTGGAATCTTTAAACACCAGTCTTCTATGTTCTGGCAAGTTTTTATGATGAGTCGCAAAAGGGAAAAAATATGGTGTAAATCTCACATCAGGCAACAACCAAGCTGCCAAGTACCACCCAGCTCATGTGACCCAGGCATTTGAAAACACTGAGCACTCACACTCATCTAGGCTTCAGGAATGGCCTGCATCACTGCAGTGGGACATCAGGGGCATGTATCACCTGCAGAGCAGTCAGATTCTTCATCCCTTTGCCATCATCTGATGAAATCGGCTATACCCTATCAAAGCTAATGCTCTCTGAACAAGTTAGTCTGTAATGTGCCATCTTCCCTGCCCTCTGCCCTTTTCTTTAGTAAGGGAGGAAGAAGTAGCCAAGAAAAAGAAGGCAGCAGCTCCACAAAACCCCAATAGCTAACAACATCCTTAAAACTAGCCCTGCACTGGCTGATCAATTAAATTCTATTCTGCACCCAATCCCACCAATAGGCACTTGGTTCTGCACATTACAAAGCCAAAATACTGTTTTTGTGGCTCCTAGAAACCATGGGTATGTTTGTATGACTCTAAAGGAAGGGAGATGAAATGCAGGAGCTTGTCTCTGACTAGTTTGTCCTTGATTCATATCCTTAAGAAAACCAACACTTTGGCAAATTGCTAATGGTTAAGATTGATGTTTATCACCTCCTTTGGGTGCCAAGACTTCTAATTTAACTATATAATTCAGTTTGCTTACTTGAGCATTGACATTTTGGTTGAAAGCCTGTCGCATGACCAGGGTGAGTCCTTTTGTCACATTCTCTTTTAAGGAATCACTGATCAGCAGCCTTCTTGTGTTCAGAAGCAGAACTGTTGAACAACACCAAGATACACATTAGCCTGAAACATCAACATGTTACTGTTTTCTTGATTTTATTTCCTTCTAATTTTCATCACAGTCATCTATCTGGACCAAGTTCCGTGACAATCAAGTAAGAAACCCTTTGTTATGCAGCGGTTGCATAGGAGCTCAGCCCAAGCCCAGAGCTCTCCAGTGTTCAGAGTAGAGACTTCTGTTGCTGTGGGGAGCAAGGGCTAAAACTGCAGCACTTTCTACAATCACTGAGTCTTTTTCAGTGAATTACACTATGACCAGGTAATCTGAAAGTAGATTAATGGAACCTGCCAACATGACTGAAATGACATTGCCTCACAGGATTCAAAGTACAAGGAAGTACACGTGGAAGAATATACACTGCATTTTCATAAACAGAGACCTAATTACCCTTTCTCTGTTTCAGGATTAAAGCAAACCAAAATGGCCTTTAATTCCCATGATTACTTTCACTGAGGAAGTGTTCAAGGATGTTGTGATTAATTTTATCAACCTAAGGAAAAGACTGAAGCATTTTTCAAATAATTTACAGAAAGACTCAGTATCCTTAGCTGCATCCTGGATATCCTAGACCAGACATGCCTTATTCTTATCACATGCTTTGTCTTCCTGCAGACACAGCTGTTGTAAATGTGTCATCTCTGGTGATATTTAGCAGCACAGACACATCAATAACACTAGTGTCTGTCCAAGGATTTTACTCTTCCCAATCTCCCCCTCATCTTGTGCGGGTATGAATTTGTAAAGCCTTTATTTTACCCCTCCCCTTTCCTTTTCTACATCTTAAAATAAGGTACCTGATGTAGTGCTACCCTTTGCTATCAATGTGAACCATTACATTGTCAGGGAATGATTTTTGAAGAGCCATTCACTTTAGTGTTCTTAAGAGATTTTTTTTCCTTAACATTAAGCCAAGCTTAGAGCCATGACAAATGGTACTACGATTAGAGATGTAGTATGATCATAAATAACAACAAGAACATCATTTGGAGATTAATTATATTAAATGTTAAGCACTATTTTGAAATATATCTTTATACAGGAGAGCAATGTACCATGCCAGAACAGGTCAAAAGCCTCATTAGTACAATAACTTGCCTTAGCCAATGACTTAGACCTTTTGCTGCAGCAGAGGGGAAAAAACTACCATTATGTACTCAACTTACAGTATAATAAAGAAAGTAAACCTTTCAGAGTCTTGCAATGGTCTGCAAAACCACAGAGCATGGAACTGGAGGACCTCATTTTATCATGTAGAAGTATTAATGAAAATCTACATTTGTCCACATTTACTTTCTGGTGACTCTCTAGTTGGCTTGTTAGTGGACTCATCACTGCAGTACCTAATCCCCAAATTGGTGACCCAAGCCCTTAAGTTAATGAGTAAATTAACAAACATTTAAACATTGTTTCCACTTATTGTGAACTGTATATCATACAAAAACAATATTTTTCTGGTCAAACCAAACTCATCTGATAGCCTTACCTGTTTTAACCATAAGGTTCCTGGACTGCTGGCATTCCAAGGCAGGAACTGCAGTCGTGTTAGCGAAAGCTGCGCTTGAAGTTGCAGGAGCAGCAGAAGTGCTTTCCACTGGGGTAGGAGGAAGCCTAGTTGTTTTCGCTGATGCTGTAATAGATGTCAAAGCTGCTGTAATTGTCAGTGGGTAGGGAGTTGATGTTTTGGTGATTTCTGAGCTTGTGATTTTCATGGTGTCAGGTACTATTGTTTCTATCTGTCTTGGTGTATGTGTTGTGGATCCTAGTGTGGAACCTGTGACTCTGCTAACTTTAGAGGTTAGAAATATAGTAGCAGTGCGTGGGGGTGACATAGATGTGTTTCTTGGTGCAAATGGAAAGCCTGTGTGTGTTGCTACTGAGTTTAGAATCGATGTCATTTTTGTGGCAGTGTTATTTTTTGCAAGTGTTGATATCAGTGTGCTTAATGCCATCACAGATGGCAGGGGTGTGTTTTCAGTGCCTAGAGAAAACAAGGATGAAGTTGGCACTGGTGAAGTTGGAGCTGATTCTCCTGTAAATGGTTTTGCTTCTGAAGTTCCTACTGTACGTATTGCACCAGGAGACACTGAAGATAACACTGTAATGACAGAATGGGTAAAGTTGGTTGTTGACAAAAAAGCAGAAGTTAGTGGTGTTGGTGATTCATGGACAGAAGTTATGATGACTGACTGCAAAGCATTGGTGGTAGGTGTTTGCAATGGAGCGCCCTCAGTAACTTCATTAGGTACAGGAACTGTAACTAGATTGTTACTTGTACCATGTGTATGCCATGCCTCTGTACTAAATATAGTTGGATTTTGGACAATAGTAGTCAACTGGCTAGATGGTTCTGAAAGAGAGTTATTTGAAAAGTCCCTCTGATTTCCAGGAGTCATGTATTCTTCTGTAATAGGACTGGATATCAACGCTGAGCTTGAGGATGATTTGACTACTAGAGAGGGAGAAATTGTTGGTTGTGTATCACTGATAACTATTTCATTATCAGCTGAAACAGTCCAGTTGCCAGTGAATTGAGAAGCCAGTCCGAGTTCAGATGGTGTTGAATATAAAGTATTTGTTGAAGAGACTTTTTCAGCATTAGCCGTATCAGAACTCAGCATGCTAGAAACAGTGCTCGTATCATTAGCTGCAAAATCCTTAGCTGCTGGCACAAACACATGCACTGATGTTTCTGATTTTGAGGTGAGATTAACATCCCTGCTGGTAAACAATTTAGTGACATTTTGAGGTGTGTTGATATGCTTTTCTGACTGAGCTGCAGGTATTACCATAGTGGGGGAAGGGGATGAATATTGAACAGTAGACATTTCTAAAGCAGATGAATACAGGTTAAAGTTTGTGAAATTTTTAGTCTTGATTCCAACAACAGGTGAAAATGAAGAATTATGATTTGATGTTGCAGAGGTATAGGTTGCTGAAGTCAGAGAGATGGTTGTTTGTTTGCTCCTAATGTTATTTATTTGCTGTTGTAGATGCGAGATGGCTGAATCTATGCCACGATAATCAGTTTCTAATGAAGAAGTGCTTGGAATAACTTCTGTTATTGCCATTTTGGCTGTTTCTTTTGTTGAAGAACCACTAGAAATCAAGGCTGTAAGGGGCCATTTAGAAGCTAAAGCTGAGGCTTTTGGAGATTTTGTAGTATCTAAACTGTTTTCTGGGACAGCAGTTGAAATAGAGACGGTTGAGGCTTTGCTGAATGTAGTTTCTGTCACTGGAACATATGGCGACAATTTATAGAGTTCTGAGGACACAACAGGAGTAAATGCATTTGAATAACTTGCATTTGAAAACTGACCACTGGTAACTTCAGATTTATTTAAGGGTGGTAGATGCATGTATTCTGTACGTGGAGTGACAATGGTAGATGCTTCCACATTGCTTTCTTCATTATCTATTAAATCTGCCAGACTTTGTCCATTAGGACTTGAAACCTGTGAAGTTTTAGAATTATAAAGAGCAGATGTATTTATGATAGCATGTATAAATTTTGAAAAGCCTGCAGTGGAAGTCGCCAATGATGTAACAGGTGTAAGAGGACTCGTGCTTTCTGTTTGCAAAATTCTTTCAAGCATTGTTTTTCCTGTGGTGTGTTCACTGGCAGGCGATTCTGAAGGAGGTCTGGAGTATTGAGAATCGTGTGGCACAACACGGTTAGCTTCCATGTTGGTGTATATTTTGGCTACAGTATCTCTTGTAAAAGATCGATAGGCTGCTGCTCTCATTGAAGAAACATCAGAAAGTTGTGGTGGTTCAAACTCAGTTGGTAGCATGGCATTAGCTTCAGGAGCTGCATGAGTTACTTCCTTTGAAAAAACCTGATTGGCTGACACTGTTGAATGAGGTAATGAAATATTTACTAGTGAGAACATCAATGTGTTCTCATAATTTGTAGCATTTTTAATAAGTGCTGTAATATTAGAGGTCTGATTTGCCTTAGTTATTAAGGAAGTCATTGTATCTGTTGAATAGGGGAGGGTGGCATTTTTAACAAGAAAATCTGATTCATTTGCTGGTGCTGGAAATACTGCATTGCTAGTGTTTAGTGCATCTGTAAAAAATGTTTTTGGCATTGTGAAGGAAGACTTATTTTCTGTTGAATGGGAGACTCCCAATGGACTCACAGAAGCTGGTGAAAGAAATACTGGCCTGAGAGAACCTAGCATGTCATTAGTCAATGCTGAAGAAGACTGATGACTTGTCACTTTCAGTAATGTGTGTAGAAAATCCATAGTATGGAGGAATAAAGTATTATTCGTGTAAATTTCTGATTTATTCTTAAAGACTTCTGGTGACACAGTTAGACTGCTATAATTCTCTTTGTCAGTCACCACTGCTTTGAATGGCTGATTGGAAAGATTTTCTCTAGAAGACGACACATCATCTCTTGAATGAGACAAGGACATTCTTTCCATAGGAAGCCATGATGCACTTTTGGAAGCTACTGGTTGGGAGGATGGATATAACATTACTGACAGAGGAGCAGAAGTGTGTAAAGATAAGAAGGCAGTACTTTCTAAGGGTGACTCTCTTGCCAGTGTCTTTGTCGAATGCACCATCGTTGATCCAAAGATATTAAGAGATGTCGTACCTGTAAGCAGTCTGGGCCCTTTTCTTGATAATGTGTGATTCACTGTGCTGGGATTTACAGCAGTGCCCACACTTCGTGAGTTGCCCCTGCTTGCACTAACGTGAGAACTACTTGAATCTCTGTTGATGGAACTTTCAGTGTCTGTGGATAAAGGCACTTTGGTGGGTAGCACAGTAGACTTAGCAAAGATAATGGTATGAGGTGATTGTACTGCCAATGAAGAAAATGATGGTGATGGAACAGTTGAAGGAATGTCTGATCCTGGTGTGCTTTCTTTTGAAATGGAGGGTGTATCTAATGATATTAGCTGAGATGGCACAGCAGTACTTGAATGTGTCACTGATGGTGTTGTGGACAATGTGGCAAACATACTGAGTTGAGGCAAACCTGATACAGCAGCTTTTTCATCTGCATCTTGAGACGATGGTCTAAATGGTGATTCAGCTGAAACTTCAGCAGGCTCCTGGGATGCACTATTACCACTGCCCTGGTAAAGAGCTGGTGAAAAATTGGTTTGATCCATAATTCTGGTACGTGTGCCAGTGAGAGTTGTTTTTATCATCTGAAGCAAGTTTGCATTCTCCAGGGTCTGTCCCATCGAAATGTCAGCCACTGAGGAGGACTTAATATCCATGGAAGGCCATGTTGGTGATAATCTAGATCTCCAGTTGGCAAGAGACTTTGTAGAGGGAGCAACATTTATTTGCTGTTGTTTGGTACCTGTAAAACAATAATTTAAATGAATGTTTAAAAGAAAAAAAATTGAAAGAGTAACCTTGGTGCACTACACCAGTGAGCATGAATAAGAAATGCATAATCCTAGGCAAAATTAGAGTGAATCACTTCTTCGTGTTCAAAGGACACCATAAATCAAAGAAAGCATCATATATTAATGTAAAAAGTATAATGTAAGAGAACATAAACCTCTCAAGTTGTTTCACTGTACTGAAAATTATAAGACAAGCCATGTTTTATAGACAGTGATAATGAAAAATAATTACTGATATTGCTCATAAGCCAAGATGACTTAACCTTCTAGAAAGTATCTTGTTGTGCTTGAGACAACCCAAAGTTTTTATCAGTCATACTTTGTCAAAACAGTATGTGTGAAGTTTAGCCTTTACAAAGGGAATGGATTCTGACAACCAGGCATCACTGATTTGGCATGCTCTGTGAAATGGGAATAGAATCAGTACTGGCTGGGTTCCTCTATGAAGCATCTGTAGGTGTTTGTCTTGCCAGTTCTGATAATATGTGTAATTATACTCAGAGAAGCAAGACAATATAACAGGGATGAAAATGAAAGGAAGGGGTAGTATTAAAACAAATGAGGAAATCAAACTTTAGCTAGTATGCATACAGATGTATAACACATCACTAGCACCAATTTATTTAGCATTCACCACCATAATGATACTTCTAGGCTTTGTTTTCTTAAAATGATGACAGCTAGTTTTAAAAAAGTCATAGCTTAGAAAACCTTTCATTCCTTTTTAATTTAAAGATTATGTCTCAGTCAAGATTAATTTTAAAGGGGGGTTTGTTTTTTTCCCTATGAAATACATCAGCTAAAGCTTGGCAGTGCCATTTGCCATTACAGCATAAGCCAAATGGTGGCCCAGCCTACGTACCTATGTAGAGGTATAAAAGGGAGTACTCCCCTCCTCCCTGAACAAGGAGTGAGCAAGGACACTACAGATGTAACATTGGAGGAAGTCTCACCGGTGTGCGTGTATGTGCGCATGCACGTGAGTGTGCAGAACCAGATGTGGGGGGGGGTGCAGGGGGTGTTGCACTGGTGCACTTGCACCCCCTTTCATTCCCGCTCCACCCAAAATTTAAAACCAACTTCCTGGCAGTGGCAGCAGCATTTCTAGTCAAACAGGGTGCTGACAGACATGGAAGAAAAAAAAACCCCATGCTTTACCGGAAACAGCAGAGGGTTACTTCAGTCTGGCTTCACAGCTTTTGTATAGATCAGGCGCTTCAGCAGGGCTTCTTGGCACTTTTAGCTAAAGGTAATTCAATCAGCTATTAGATAAAAGCACCAAAAAAGCCCCTCTAAAGTACAGCATCTCTACAAACATTGGGAAAGCTGGGTGCAACTAACATGCTGCCTCTTCTGGGTGTGTGCTGGGTTCGGCGTGACAAATTTAAAGTAAGGGGAATTTTGCTTTTTTTTTCTCCACGTCTGCATGAGGGAGTCAACTGATTTCATGGCTCATTATAATCTACCTGATCCTTTCTAAGCTCTTGATTCCAGAACCATTAACAACCCTCTCTTCTTTTTAATGGTCTTGATGTTTCACGAATCAACGTATCCTTTGTCCTGCAATTCTGCTGTTTGTTCGCTGCTCCTGATAAAGAAGCTCCTATATCACATCCCTGCAGATTGTTTTTAATTTATTTCAATTAAGTTATATTTGTTTTGCTTCATTCTTAAGCCAACACAGCCCTAGGCCCCTAAAATATTAGTAAAGCTTCTAGTTTATTTTTAACTGGAGAAAAATGTGTTATTTCTATGTGTGATGGTGCACCTCACCATGTGCACCCCTTTTCAAAATTCTAGATCTGCCCACGTGTGTGTGCGCACACGCATAGAAAGTTTTGCTCCTCTCTGAGACTCAGTTCTTTCCTTGTGTTGCACCTGTGCTGCTCACCACCCAGTTGTCTTCCCCATATGCATGCCTCAGAGTAGATGGCCATAGTAGCTCCTTTCAGCATTAAATGCTTTAGCAGTAACATATTTCATCTAAATCAGGTCATGTCATGTCCAACACAACATTTTCTCAATGACCAGGCTTTTATCATCCAGTTCAAAATTGTACTGAATCACAGGGGGGAAAGGCTAATTTTTTTCTTTGCTCTAACTTAAGCTGTAAATGAAACATGCAACAAATTATTTTAGAAAAGCAGGATACTCAGTAGGAAAGAGAAAAGCAAAAAGATACTGTCCATGAAAAAGGAAAGCTTGGGTGTCTGTCCTTCCACAGTACAGGCTGTATAACATTACTTAGGAGTAAATTTGGTAAAATAATCATACTTACAAAAGGGATAGATAGTGGCCCTAGGTATAAGCCATGGTGCCTAAGCCATGTTACACCAAGGAGAGCCCTCATATTGTCAGTTTTAAACATTTGAACGGTTACAAAAATTGTTCCTTGTTTGACTGACAAAAAGATGTCTTGTGCCTACGAAGGCTAGGGACAGAGTTACATATAAACCAGTTTAAGTGATCAGAAACTGGTTTAAACCTGTAACAGAACAGGAGTTCAGTGCACATAAACCAGTTTCAAAATGGCTGAAACTGGTTTAAGATAAACCTGGTTGAATGTAGTATCAGACTTAACTGATTTGGGTCAAACTGGTTTATGCAACTTCTGTCCTAGACCCCTTCTTGGTTTCAGTTAAACCAGAGTCCCCCAGCATCCCAGCATGCTTTTCAGCCCTGGGCTAGGCTATGCTGTCTGCTCCAGACAGCAGAGCTGGCCCTGCCCCTCTGCTCTCTAGCCAGAGCAGGGGCAGGCCGTGGCCAGATGCTGGCTGGCATCACCCCCTAAGGCAAAGGGAACAGGGAGAGGGGTTATTTCTACCTCCCTCCCCTCTGGACCAGCCTGTCGGTGCTGCTGAGGGTGGATGCAGAGGGGCTGGGCCACAGGGGCCAGGCCCTTCCCAGTGGGTTGTAGCTTGGGCTGGAGCCATAGGGGCTGAGCAGCTAGATTGCTCCCAGTTCCCCATGCCCAGGCCAGGCAGGGGTGTCATGGAGCCTCAGCCAGCTGCAAAGGGCCCTTCCCTACCAGGCCAAGCCAGCTTCCCCTCACCTCCAGCGGCTACTCCCCCTCCTGCTCCTGCCCCTACTGCACCACTCTGAGTAGGGGGAGGAAGCTGCAGCACAGCAGGAACAGGGACAATAACTGAGGCCCCTAAGAAAAAGCATTGGCAAAAGATGCTTGCACAATAGACAATTTCCATTTGCTGAATAGCTAAGTTTACTCTACTGTAAGCCAATACCAAACTACATGGGCCTGCTCCTACATTCCCATAATTAGCATCTGAATTAACAGTACCCCCAGAGAGGAATTTCATTTGTACAGGAGTTTTATCACATCAAGAAAATACAAAATTAGTTGTAATCATTACAGTCACAGAACCAGGAGCCAAAGTGAATGGCTATATATCATTAACATATGTGCACAGCAGCAAATATTTGGAATTACATATATTCACATAGTAATAAATATCTGCATCTCCCGCTTCTAGAATTACACACAATAACCCTGCTACCTTGAACAGCACTCTGAATGCATTATCAAATGAAGGAAAGCAGCTGAAGGATGAGATGTGAATTTTCAGGATTAACTTCCAGAAAAAAATGGAAATAATTCTAGTAATTCCTAGACTAAGCAGGATTATTCAGCTAATAACATCACTCAGTACCAAGAAGAAATGCAGGACAGAACTCTGTGCCTCAAATCCAACTCAGGTTTCCTGCATTAGCCAGTGAGGGCCCTGGGCCTTGCACCTATGATGGAACGATTTGCAGGATTAAGTCTAAAGAGAGGCAGGCCAATGGGAAGGCATTAGAAGGAAGGGGGAGCTAGGCAGGCAAAGGGGCCTTGGCATAGTTTGAGTCTTTACCAGTTAACTAAGGGGTGCCCTGAGTGATCACCATGCCTGACAAGCAAGATACTGGCTGACAATGAAGAGAATGGAGACGTGGGTTGGCAGCAAGCTGTGTGAAAAAGTTTGTATCATAACAAGCACAGTGCAGTGCTTGGGTCTCAGCACTGTTTCTGATGTGTATTTCAGGGCCTTTGGCAGATCACTGGGTACATCTGGCGCAGGCTGTTGGAATTCCATATCAGGGGCTGGCAATTTTTGCTGGCAGGTGTCTAGAATAATCTAGCTGTGATTGGAAACAGGTGGGCATTAGAACCCCGCTGCTGTCACTGCTCCTCCCCACTGCTTAGCTGTGGGTAACACAAGTGTGGCAAAAGTCCTCCTCAGCCAAAGCCTATGTGGCCTGACTATCATGCAATACAAGGGAACACCCCTCTGTCACAGCCCCAGATGGCCAAATCCAGCACAGAACAGGGAGAGTCCTGCACCATGAAATGCTGCTGAAGCTACAGCTCCATGGGCTGAAACCAAAGACTCCATGGGCCACAGGTTGCCATCCCCTATTCTAAATACTCGAGATGCAGAAATATACCAAGTGGACATATTTTGCTTCAGCTCATTTTTGGCAGCTTTTTTTTTTTATATAGACTAGTATAAATTATTCAAGTTTTACAAGTCTGTAACACTTTCACAACTGTGTTCTTGTCACGGATGTTGCCAGCCAAGACAATTGTAGTGGCTGCTGGAGACAAGGAACATGAGTTCTTTAACAGTACATGCTGGTACAACACAAGCTGCCAGATGAGCTTAGAAATATATTTAGGAGACCAAACATTTATGTCCAGTTCAACAAACTACTTAAGTATGAGCATCACTTTAAAACACATGGAAAAGTCCACTTGCTCACCATATAATCTTAACATGTACCTTACTGAATGAGAATGAACTAAATACATACTTCAAATAAAGCATGTACTTAAAAGCTTTGCTGACCAAGCACCTTAATCCAGGGGTAGCCAATTTACAGCACATGTGCTCCAAGTGGCACAGGAAGCCTCTGTGTGTGGCCTACAGCAGATTGGGAGGCGTCAGGCAGCACAGTGGCAGACAGAGCAGGAAGTGGAAAGCAGAGGAACACAGGTCAGGATACAGCAGATTATGCCTGGGAAGGGGATTAAAGTGGCACTCAGGGGCTAGGGACAGACATTTTAAAAGTCTGAGCCTGAACTGATTCAATTTTTGCAGGTTACCCTAATCTGGCTAGGCTAAACTGGCTTGTAACCACTAAAACATCCCCTATGGACAGAAGAAATGCAGGCATGTGCCTGCAGTGGCTCAGGCTAGAAGCTGGGGAGTGCTAGAGCAGCCCTTCCTTCCCTTCCACAGTGCTGAGCTGTTGGGGGGCATGGCCAGGTCCTGCCAAGATGCTCTGATTAGGGAGGGGTTCCCCCCCAGTGGGGAGTTGATAACACAGTGTTTATCACCCCTAACTCATTGTTTATCTGCCCATTAAGAAAACAAAAGCCTCTCTCCATTAGTTTGAGCTCTTCTTAAACAACTTTTTCCAAGGAAGGAACAGAGGGACATTACCAGCTACCTATTGGTTAGCTACAAAAAGCCCTAAACCGACACTGTCCTGTCTGCCTTTGTCCCCTCTCCCACAGCATGAACCATAGCCAGCATGTGGTATGCTAGCTAATGCTGAGAGGTTTCTGTGTAAGGCAGAGGGAAGAAGGGGATCCCTCCTTGAGGAGGGAGTTAGCGGAGCAGGGGGGGAGCAAGGGAAGCCAGGCAGATGCTGCTGTACCTGCAGTCTCTGCCGGAGCTGCAGCCAGCAGCCCTGATGGGGTGGAGTAGAAAGCAAAGCCCTGTTCAGGGTTGCAAAGCATTTGGGATTCTGAGTTAACTCAAACCAAAAAAGGGTCTGGGACAGACATTGCATAAACAGATTTGACCCAAATCAGTTAAGTCTGATACTGCATTCAACCAGGTTTATCTCAAACTAGTTTCAGCCATTTTCAAACCAGTTTATGAGCACTGAACATCTGTTCCATTGCAGGTTTAAACCAGTTTCTGATCACTTAAACCGGTTTATGTGTAATGTCTGTCCCTAGCCAGGGAGGGCACAGGGCTTAATTTGTGGCATGTCTGCCAAAAAGGTTGGCCCCTACTGTCTTAATCAATCTGTGGCATGAATTTGCTTGAAATAAACTCAAAATTCATCTTTGCCCAGTCATTTATAAATTGTGCTATTTGTCAATTAGTCAACTTATTATTTCAAAACACAGAACCAAAACTTTCTGAATGCCTTATATTATACCAAACTCACCTAGTATGTTGTTAAATATGATTCTTAAATGGAAATGAAGTGACATCGTTTTCTTTTTTTTCTAAAGGCTTTGCTTTCTACAACATCAGAATATGTCAACATCAAACCATGTACAATCTATAACATTTTCTCTCTCCTGTTTCTTCATGCTTGAAGGTTATCACTCATCAGTACCATATGAGAAACATTGTAGACTCAAAAGAATGTTCAACTGATGTTACTACAGTTTGATAAAGACTAGAGCAGACTTTGGCATAATCCAGAAAACAAATACCACTCAATGATCTTATCCTTTGTTGCTGCTTCTATGCAACTCTCAGCTACCACAATTGTAATCATTCAGCACATGCTTTTAAAACATGTTTTTTCTGCACGCTTTGGCAACTTTTCTTTTATATCCTTTGTGAACTAAAGCCCTTGGGCAGCCACTCTCATTTCCTTGAATGGTGGTGCAGAGAAACACTTTAATAGTCAGGTTCAAAATGCTGACATGCTACAGTAAGGAATTATTTTCTATCTGGTTTTAAGTATCTTTCTAGCAGTGCCATCATTTGCATAACTAGCAGCATTTTATTAGTGAGAAGCTTGGCTATTCAGAAAGTTAAAAAAATCTTTCCAATGTATGGAATTTAATTTTAGGTACCTTTCGGTCCTATAGATTTGCGATCAAATATTGGGCAAACAGAGACTCCAACTATACAAAGAGGTAAAGCAGATAGGACACACCAAAATGTGAGAGGGGGAAACAGAAGCAGAGATAAGGAAGGACAAACAAAGAAGGAAAGATCTACAGATAAAAAAATACATGCCAGGATCCTTCATAAAGGCTGCTACAGCACCTCCTTTCAATTCCCTGGCAATACTTTTGGCAGTAACTAGAGAAGACAAGATAGGACAAAATCTTGACTTTACCTGTAACCCAAATATATCTGTATCTGGCTCTTGGAAAACCTGGAATGCTTGCTATGGCTGAAGACATAAAAGCAGCATAATATTATTACTATATTTCTATCCATGAGAGAGGCATGGAAGATTTGTGAGTAACGAGACAGAGCTACAGAAGGCTAAGACAACATACAGGAGAAGTTTGAACCTGCTGCTCAGTCAGCACACAAATTTACAGCAGAGCTGCAAGAAAGGAAGATAATCTTAGCTGAAATCTTCTAAATGGACTAGAGATGGAAGAGATAGGACAGGAAGGAGCCACTCTAGAGGACATTGCTGGAGACCAAATAGGAAATACGTGCTAAGATTCTGGCAGTGGGGTCAGAGATGATGGAAAGAGTTTTGGAGAAGCTCTAAAGAAGGGGTCAGCAAACATACAGCCCGCAGGTCAGATCCAACATGTGAAGCCACTAGATCTGGTCTGCAGAGCTGGAAGGCTTTGCCTCTACCCACACCCATGTTGAGGCTGGGCAGTGAAGAGCTACTCCCACGTTGCCACTGGTCCTGCCCACCCCCTACTCCTTGACTGCAGCACAGGAGCAGCTTCCAGCCAGCAGGAAACTGAGCAGGGAATGGGCAGTTGCAGCCAGGGGAGAGCTAGGGAAGAGCAGCAGCAGTGCAAATACAGCTTTCCACTGGCTGGGAGCTGTGCCCAGGCTGCAGATGGGGAGCGAGGGGCTGAGGAGAAGTGACAGCAGTAGCATGGGCACATTTCTCAGCTACCTGGCCCTGTCACAGCTCCCCTCTGGCTGGAAGCTGTGCTCACATCTCAGCCAAGGTGCAGAAGGCTGGGAAAAGCAGGATCGGCACTGTTGCAGTTTCCAGATGCCTGGCTTAGCATGGGCACAGGCAGTGCCCCCCTCGTTGCTACTGAAACACTGCCAAAGCCACCCAGCCCATACTGTACTACAGCGGGGTTGTTCCAGCTTCCAGCTCTAAACAAAGAAGTAGTAGGATGTGGTAAGGCATGGAGAAAAGGAGAAAAAGGTATGAAAACCAACACCAGGAATAAAAAGTAGAGCTTTTAGAGAGGGGTAGAAAAAAAAGAGAGTTTGAAAGCAGAGTTCATTTGAGGTTTGTTGCATTTGAGGTGACTGATAAGATATCCAGGCAAAGGCATGAGAGGCAGAAGAACTGGCATGAAACAAAGGGTGAAAGCTCTGAAAGAAGAGAAGCAGTTTAGAGATAATGCAGCTGAACCAATGGGAGGGCCTGTTCCCTCCCATGCATTGACTCCAGAGAAAAAGTGGAAAAAGTCACAGACAAATTCATAAGGCAGATAAAGCTGTGTGGGGAACAAGACAGAGCTATGGGAAGAAATGCTTAAAGAGCAGCTGAAAAAGTGAAGCTAAGAGAAGGAATAAAATCTCAGAACCTAGGGAACACAGTCTGATTAGGAGCAGTGTCTAGGCGAAGTAGAGAAATAATTAATATTAAGGTCAGAATGTATTTAGTAGCAGGATGAGAGAAGTCACAGTGGGAATCAACATATTAAAATGCAAATAAATAGCAGCTTGATGCATTGAAGAGTGATCAAGATGCTAAAGAGGTAGAAAAAGCACCCATCCGTAGCATGAAAACAGAGGTAGTGATGTTCTGTTTTCTGTTAACCTGGAGCCTCTTACCAGGTATGCAGGGAAGTAAGGAACCAGAACCACATCAGGAATAGGCAAGAGGCAGTCTGAGAGTACGTGTGCCCACATGCATTAGCATTACGTTGTAGTGCTAGCAACCAGCAGTAGCACTAGTACATCCCATTTTACCATTTCTAAAACTGCAAATTAGCATTGGTAATTGGTACAATGCCTGCCCGTGACAGAATGTGACTATTACATCCAGGAACTAAAGTATTTGGCAAAAAAGTGAATTAAACCAAATACAAAAGTAAAAACTAGGTACTCAGGTGTATCACGTACCACACAACTGTTTGTATTTTTCATTAGTACTATATCACGTATAAGATGGCCTTTTCTTCTATCATACTTCAGACTATTGACTACCTTATTCTTAGCTCTACACTCATTTAACAATAAATGTATTACAATAACCAACATCAATTAAAATGTTTTCATTTTCAATAAGAGGAAACCTTTTAAATTCACTAAGGCAGCAAAGAGACAAACCGATCCATTGTACATGGAGTTATAGATTTTTTTCAGCGACACCAATCCAGGGTGGATCCAGAGGGAGTGCAGTGGTGTGGCTCAGGGGTGCCTGGAGCACTGGCATAACAAGCAGGGTTCATGCCCTGGGCAAACCCTGCAGCAGAGCAGGCAGGGGGAAGGCGCACACAGGTTTCGAGATCAGAAGATGGCAGGCAGGGTTCCAAAAGTGCAAGTGGAGCGGGGAGGCGGGAGTTTTACCCAGTCTCTGGCAGTGGCTACTGACTCTGCTGCTGTCATGGTTATGTTCTGCCCACCATGGCTCTTGCTCTTAGAGCAGCAGCACAGTGTCCATGCATCAGCTGCTGCTGCAAGAGCAACACTGTGGGGCTGTTCTCTGCAAACTCTGCAGGGATTGGGGATGATTTTGGTGCCCCTCCTAAGTCAGTGCCCAGGGCTGGAGCCCCTCTTGCCCACCCCTAGTTACACTACAGGCCTTTAATCTAACAAGGGGTGTTTTGTGTCTAAAAAGCTTGTGAACCTCTGACATACACAAACACACACAGAACTTATTTGTGAGCCTTTCTGTGCACCCTCAGGAGGTAGGAAAGTATGAAAGTATAAAGAGCATTGCTAGGTCCCAATCTAGACTATTACATAAATCCCATATGAAAAGAGAGTAACTGTGACTAGGTAACCAGTCCTCCTTCTGTCCAGGTGGGTGGAAAAAAGAGTGGGCAAGGGTACCCATTTACCAGTGGCTGGATTTCCAGAGCTTCTGCAGAGGGGCAAGTAACCTGTGTCAGTGACACTAATGATGAAATGACGTCTTCCATGGACCAAAAAGGAAGGCTCAGAGGCAGTCTAGGTCCTGCTCTATTTTAAAGCAATGCAGCTGTCTATGGCTCCTTATACAGGCTGAGTTGTAAGATAACAGTCCAACCCCAAAGCACACAATTACTCTGCGGACATCTTTTCAATGAAAAAAGCACACCACCTGTAAAAATATTTGTCTGCGTGTCATGCCCCTAAAATCTTGCATTTCTATGCCCTGATCAGATTAGACTACTACACATGCAAACGTCATCCCTGTAGAGCTGAGATTTCAAAATTTGACCCTCATTTCTTTCTGACATCAGAAGCCATCAGGATAAAAGAAAACGGACTGAGATGCATATGCTGCTTGCAAGTGACTCAGGCAGAAAGTCTGCCCTGCCCAAGGCAACCAGTTCCACCAATCAAAGTTTTTTCCTAGACCAGTGGTTTTCAAACTTTTTTTCATTTACAGATCCCTAAAAAATTTCAAATGGAGGTTCAGACCCCTCTGAATTGGAAGTGTAGGTATTCACACACTTTTGATTGATCATAGTCATCTTTCACAGACCCCTTAGACATAGTCTGTGGACCCCGAGGGGTCTGTGAACCACAGGTTGTGACTCAACAAGACAGGTCTTTATGCAGAAAGAGCTCTGCAAAGGAAGTATATTTTCTCTTTCCCACTAGACTATGAAGGAATTGAAATATGAGACTCAATAACTTTCCAGGGAAAACTAAGCCATGAAGAACTGAGGCATAAACAGCTTCATGCTTGGCATGGACTAAATCCTTCACAGGGAGGACTATATACTTTTTTATTGATCATCAATGATGGTAAGGAAATTGCCAGGGGCTCTGGTCAGAGCATCTTCCCAGTGACTTAAAGCAGGGGTCAGGCTGGCTCCGGCAATCAGATCCAAACTGCAAAACCAGCGGATGCAGCTCAGATTGGGTCAGGGGTGGGTGGGTGATTGAACAACAGGCTTCAGTGGTGGGAACTCTCCCTATGTGGCTGCAGGGAGAAGCAGCGGCCATAGGATCTGTCCTCTGGTACCATGGAGAACAGAAGTGGCTGGGTCCAATCACCCACCCACTCCTGACCCAACCTGAGTCATTACAGTCTGCAACTAGTCTGAAAGGTTGTCAAAAACTAACAGAAAGCAGAGAAAAATTTACCACTCTGGAAAAAAGCTGGAGAACAGAGGCTTTATGCTAGGGCACTGGCACCTGTCACAGCCATTATTACAGTTTTCCAATGTGTTATTTTCCCACTAATTTCTGTAGTGCAGCTCTACAGCCCCAGGATGACCTTGTACAGGTTTCTTTAAGACATGGTAAAAAAAAATGAGATCCCCGGCACTTCCAAAAAATTCCCATCACTTCCAGAGCTCAGTGCTGCAGCAAGCCTCATAAGCTGAAATTCTGAGGAGACTGCATTTGTCCTTCCAAAAATGAATTCCACTTTCAATAAGGCAGTAAACAGTCTGGCTGCAAACAACCATATCCATAAGATAGTTAGAAAACTCATTACCATGAGAAACGCAACAGCATACCAGGTGCAGACAGCTCCAATTAATCAAGTTGTCTACCACAGGAAACAGCTTCACTGATCAGAACTTCTCAGATGCTACAGTAGAGGCACAGAAACATTTCCTCTGCCTCCTGCAGAACTGTGCATAAGCTCTTGATGATATTTAAGACTCAGCTGGTCCAGTTCAGTAATGGACTTCTACCACAAGTATTCTGACTATCTTACTTCCCACTGTGATAATCACAGGTCATCTGGATAATTCAGTCCCATATGAGAGTGAAGCTAAGAAAAAAGACATTTAGGAACTGCTATATTAATGGCCAGGTCAACTGTTTATCCCTCCAGCAAGAGTGCCCAGAGAGTATAGAACTGCTCCCATTACCTATCTGCCATCAGGAATTTTAACCCACCTTCTTCATCTTCAATCTCTGGCAAAATGAATCCCCTTTTTCAAATGTACTTAGTTTAATCAATAATAATTTCTAAGCAGCACTGAAATATGAATACAAATTACATTGATGTTAACCACGATAAAGGTTCAAATGTAATAACATAACAGTACTGCCTTAATAGCAACTATAGATTATCTATAAAGTACAATGGACTTTGTAACATTAAACTAAGTAGAAAAACTTAGAGTCATTACACTGTCAATTGGGATTTACCATATTTACTCAAATACAAAATGAGGTCCTCCCCCCATTGCCACAGGGGATATAACAAAATCTCATTAAATACATTGTATATCATTAAACTGCTGCCAAAAACAGCATGTGCTCAGCAGTGGAAACCAACTATGAAGTTGATTAAATGCAGCCAATACTGAGCACGATTATAAAACGTGGCCCACATTGTGTAAACATGCTGATGGGAACCTATCACAAGAACAGGTTAGTGTAGCCTGTCTGAATAAGATATATGGTAGTACCCATTAGGCACAGTCCCTCTCATCACTGACTCTTTTTCAAGTCATGGAGAGCCACAACATGGCATGGTTCACCTAGAATCCCTCTGTGGCTCCTTCTCTCAGCCTGGCACATATGATTAATGTGACCCTGCCCTCCATCAAGTGGAGCAGGAGCAGGACACCTCATCTGCGCATATATTTTTGGAGCTTCCCAGGGCTTGTGATAAATATACCTAATTCCAGTCATGAATGGGGGCTAATTAGTGCATGGATCCTTTGTGGGGCGGGTATCTGGCATACACACAAACTGAGCAGTGCTGACCCAGGGCATCACCGTGGCTTGAAATGCTGTTGATTCTGGTGGGGCCCACACCAATGAACTATGTGATAAATCATGAGCCTTTGGCTTTGGACTAATGTCATGAATAGTTTGTACAGTAAAAGCTCTGCTACCTGGCATCCCCCCCATGAATGGGGGATGCTGGATAACAAAACATGCTGGTTAATTGAGCAGCCCTGGCTGCTGCTTCTCCCACCACGTCTGGGGCGTCCCTGCGCCCCTCCCGCAGCATTGCCATCCCTCCCACCGCCTCACCACCCATCCCACGGGCCCTGTGGGCCCCATGGGACAGGGAGGTGGGCCCCGCACAGCCTGTTATGCCCCTGGGCAGTGGGGGCTCGGCAGCTTGGGCTGCTTTGGCCCCGGCCGTGGGGGCTTGGAGAAACCGAAAGTGCTGTGGTGGGGATGCTGGCTTGTAGGATGACGGATAATGCAGCTTTCACTGTACTACATTTAAGTAGGTGCCAAAGTACTGCTCAAAAGTGTATGTATGAGTACTTGTGCTAAAGCTTATAGCAGTTTTTTAAAAAGTTAATGTGCATTAAACATTCTGGACAAATTAAGTACATGGATACTATCTCCAAATTGCTATAGCCATGTTTAATTTCAAGGTTATTGTTTTCAATTTTGCTCCTCACTTCCATGTGCTAAGGGAGAGCAGGGCCTGACAGTAAGGAGAAGGGGCTACCAAAAAAGTTGGGGGGAAGTAGAAAGCAAAGGGCTAGCTGACCCCCCAACCCCCAACAGATTTATTTTCCCTGCAGTGGGAGGGTGATAAATTCAAGGCAAACCTCCAATAATTAGATTCTATATTTGAAAAATTATAACAAATTTATCATTTTTTCATATATAGAATTGAATTATTGAGGGGTCATCTTATAATCAAGGTCATCTTCTGTTCCAGTAAATACAATAATATTGGCACAGATATTGGACTTCCAGTCCATAAAGAAAAACAATAGTGAAAACAAGTTTTCTTTTAACAGAGTAGTTGAACTTATTGGATAGTAAGTTACATGCAGACATGAGCACTAGGGATGGTGATATCCACAGGCTAAATAGTATCTATCAAGCACCTTCACCTACTTAAAATTCATTCTGCCCAGTAATTGTAGTAGTGGCTAACTACTGCTAGCATTCCAGACTTATGAACAAACTTCACAAATGTTCAAAACATCAACACAGATGTTTCTCTCTTCTCCGCAAATATGATTTATTTTTTCTAAATTCCTATTGTATGAGGATGACCAAATGTTAGACCCAATTTAAGGACAGATACAATGTCTGATATATCATGCCCAAACTATATTTAAAAAAATAATTATGCCAATGGAGTGAAGTGACTACCACCCTTCTGAAGGGATACCGAGAGCTAGAGAGCTCCTATGATATTACGTTATGAAATTGTTATAAACATGCAAGTTATTTCAAGTCATTTTAAAGTTTCCTAGAATCTGTTATATTTTCATTTATTCCTCTAAGAGCTGTTCACTGAAAATACAGTATGAAGGAGCACAGGTTGTATGGGTGAAGGGATATGAAAAATGCTACCAACAAAGAGAGCATAAATACTCCAAAGTATGACTAAAATACAAAATATGTGACATAATGAAAGCTTTATTGGCACACGCTTTAGTGAACTGCATAACTTACGGCTTCAAAATGGTGCCATTCTAGACGCATGGGCTGAGTAGAGACAGTTAAAAAGTCTGAGGCTGAATTGATTCAGTCTTCGCAGGTTAGTCTAAGCCAGGGGCGGGCAATTATTTTGGGGTGGAGGGCCACTTACCCAGTTTTGGCAGGCTGTCGAGGACTGCATGGGTAGCCCTGCCCCTTGACAGGTGCCCTGTCCCCTGGTCACCATCTTGGGACCAATGTCCCAGGGCCAGCACCAGTGGGGCCCAGAGTGGAGCGCAGGCTGGCAAGGGTCTGTGGAGCTGGGCTGGGCTGCACCAGCAGGGAGAGGGAGGAGCTGGCCTAGCTCAATAGAGCCCCTGCCAGCTGGGACCATATACCCCTGCTGCCCTGCTCTGGGCCCCACCGGCGCTAGCCCCAGAGCACTGGTGCAGGCCCCATGCTCCCACTGGCTCCCCGCCCACTCACACCCAGTGTCCCCCAGCCCTGCAGTACAGGCAGGGGGCAACATACAGCCCCGACCCCCTGCTTGCCAGCAGGGAAGTAGCTGGTGCTGAGCGCGGGGAAAAGCGGCCCCTCGCCCACCCCATAGCCAGCGCTCCCTGCTGCAGCCTCTCACAGCCCACGCGGGGCTGTCTGGAGCAGGCATAGGCAGCCCCAAGTGGGCTGCAAGCAGCTGCAGGGGGAGGCACCGGCC
>NW_005842688.1:436498-460551 GCF_000455745.1 Alligator sinensis | reverse complement strand
GGGCCGCTCGGCCCCAGCTTGTAACCCAGCCCCACTGACAGCCTGGCAGTGGGGCCGGGTACAAGGTGGTGCTGAGCGTGGCGGGGGAAAGCTGCCCCTTGCCTGCCCCATGCCTGGTGCCCCATGCTGCAGCTGCTCGCAGCCTGTGTGGGGCTGCCTTCGCCTGCTCTGGACAGCCTCGAAAGCTGCAAGCGGCTGCAGCAGGAGCACTGGCCATGGGGTGGGGGAGGGCCGCTTTTCTCTGCACAGGGAAGGAGCCCAGGGAAAAGCTTAGCACGGGAGGGAAGAAGCCCCTCCCCCACCCCATGGCCAGTGCTCCTGCTGCAGCCGCTTGCAGCTTTCGAGGCTGTCCAGAGCAGGCGAAGGCAGCCCCACACAGGCTGCGAGCAGCTGCAGCATGGGGCACCAGCCATGGGACGGGGAAGGGGCTGCTTCACCACCCCCCCGCACTCCTTCCCTGCCCAGGGTCCCTCCCGCCCTTCTCCCCCCTCACTTACCTGCGGTTCCGGCGCAGGGCAGCCACATGCTCCCAGGCCAGAAGCCCTGGCAGGGACTTCCGGCTGGGGGGGCGAGGCCAGGTGGGGCCACTGTTGTTGAAACCCACTGGGCTTCACCTGGGTCCTACTGCCCTTGGTTCCTGTCATTTTTTACAGGAACCAAGGGCAGAGAAATATTAATTTTCTACATTTTTTAAGGGCCTCACGGGCCAGATAGAATGGCCTCGTAGGCTGAATCCAGCCCACAGGCTGGATTTTGCCCACCCCTGGTCTAAGCGGCTTAGACTGGACAAATAAGCCAGTGAACAGACATTCACTTTTGATTCTGGAAGTGCAGACACATGCCTGTAGTGGTCTAAGCCAGAAGCTGGGGGAGGGGGGGGAGGGGCACTAGAGCATGTCTCCCTGCTCAGTTGGAGCAAACAGCTTGGGCCAAAGCTAGCCCCACCCACCCTGTGACTGGGGATTTGCAGGGAAGGTGCAAAGCATCCTGGGATGCTGGGGGACTAAGAGCTAACATGATTCTGAAGGGAAAGTTCAAAAAACTGTTTTAACCTAAATCAGTTAAGTCTAATATACCTCCATCCAGGTATACCGTAAACCGGTTTTGGCCATTTTGAAAGTAGTTTATGTGCACTGAACTTCTGTTGTGTTACAGATTTGAATTGGTTTCCAATCACTTATATTGGTTTATGCATAATTTCTGTCCCTAGCCATGATGAAACCATTCCACCACATCATTATAGCCCCCATCCTGAGGAGACTTGCACAGAAACTCAACTTTGCAGCCTGAACATAACATTAAAAGATATGCATCTATTTCTGCAGAGCTGGGGTCCAACTATGCAAATACTTGCATGCCTATGCTATATCAGGGGTGACCAACCTGGCACCATGCATCATTATTATATTATCATTATATCACTATGAATTGCATGTAGGCTGATAGATCTGGCCTCTGGAATAAAAGTTTTAATTATATAGATGTAATATTGAGACATAATTTATTTGCTGGAATTCACAAAAATGCACATGAATTCAAGATACTAAATAATTTTTTCAAAAGCTTTAAAACAAGACACTGAAATTTTAGTCTCCTAAAATCAAAATTCTTATTCAGTATATTAAAATGTGTTTTTATCAGTAAGTAAAATCTCCCTTTCCCTTGTTTTTCCCTTTTTTCTTTGGCTGCAATTTTCTTTCGTTATAAAAGATGATCCGAATGTTTTTGATTATTTGCAAAAAGGAGAAAAAAATTAAAAACACTTTTTTTGTTTTTCAACACCTCAAAACTCATTTTTATGTTAAAGCTGAAAAGATTTTCATCCAAAATTTTAAAGGAAAATTATACATTTTTAAAATATGCTTAATTAGACAAAAACCCAGGTTTCCATAAAAGTAGTTTTGAAAAATTTCAACCAGTTCTATTATATGATAACTATTTTCTGCATAAGAAATCATGTAGTGCAATGCTATGGTGTACTATGAATATTTATACACTTGCTCTCTCTCTCATACACATTTCAGTAAGTATTATGAAGAGCCATTGTGACACCATCTGCAGCAAAACCAGCTACTGTTTGCATCATTTTCAGTATTTTTTTTTAATATTAATCTGTGCCACCGGCCATCTATTAGGTATGAGTGGCAGGATGCTTCAATTGAAGCCAGCAAACCCTTCTCCCCAAGTTGTCCTTCACTCTGTCATCAGCTCCTATCTCTCCCGTACACAAGGTGGATAACATTCAGGGAAGCAGAACATGTAAATCTATTCTCACCCATCATCAATGCCACTTCAGGAACTGACAGGCTAGTGTAGGCTATACAAAATGCTATGCTTCCCTGGGGGATAAATGTGTATCCTTTGTGGCGTTCTGAGTTTCAGTAGGATTCCACAAGAGTGTCCAGCAACACAGGATGGAGATGAAGAGCAACATAAGACAACACAAATAGCCGGACTGAAACTACACACTCCTGTTGTCGAGGAAACAGCTCTGCCACAGGCAATTACAGCTGCATCATCTGCATAAATGAGTGCTACGTTCAGAGAGCAGATGTTCAACTGGATCATTAGCAAATACAGGGAATAAATGCAGGTTGAAGGCACAGTTCCTCACTCAACATAATATTTAAGGGCAACAACGAGTAATCATATTGAATACAGAATGTGCTATAAAAACTAACATCTTTGCTCCATCTAAATATACCTGTTTATTGCCAGCATCTGATTTCTGTTTGGGTTTGTCAAATTACTCTGAGAATTAAAGGCAAATGGCTGACTTATAGTGTTGATTTTTGCTTCTCTAAATTTTTAGGACCAATGCTGCTGTTGGCTCAATATTCTGCCTCATCATATATTTCTTGCCATTCATAAGCACACATTTATTATGTGAGCTTTTTAAAAAGTACAATATTTATTTACCAAAGGTTTCACATGAACCAACAAGGTATTTAATCTGAAATCCACAGTGAAAAAGAGTTTTCACATAGCAAAATTCTCTGTTTTCATTATTTTAACTTGAGATTTGCAGTATTTGGTGATTTTTCATAAAGCCCCATCCTCTAAATTCCACCAGTTCGGTGCAAATTTCAGCTTCATATTTTTTCAGTGCAAGTTGCTACTCCTTGTTGTTTCAAAATATATGTTAAACCCCATGATTTTTAAGTAAATCTCATGATTTTTAGGGTCCCAGTTCACATCTGTTGAATGCTTGGTGTTGGCAAGGTTGGCATAATGGCCCAAAAATGTGAACAGACACCCATAGCAGCGTAAGTACTTGGACAACCTCAGAGTTTAGCAGCAAGATATAAAAAAGTATGAAGCACTGGTTTCTCACAGCAATTTGCTACAACATATAAATTCGATGCTGAGGAAAAAAGGTTTCTTGAACAAAAGATTCTGAAGCACAATACTTTGTATGAAGCACACAACACAACAATCAAGCAAAAGCCCTGACAAAAGCCATCAAAATGATCCCTATTAAATATCACACACTTTTCCCTTAAACAAAATCAAATTAAAATTGTGCTCTCTTTTGAACTTCATAAAATTCTAAAAGATGAGCCATGCACCAAAATATGTAATAAAATATATTTTGACACGCTAACTGAATAATTGTGCATGATCAAACAGCTTTATGCTCACCAAATCATACACATTTTCAAGTGAAGGCATCTTCATATATTAATGAAGACCAAAAACCTGCAAAAGAAAATTAAGTCATGGAAAAGAAGCAAGGAGACAGATCCATCCACCTTTTGTATTTACATTTTTTCAAAGACTTGAGCAGGGTAGAATAGGATTACACTCAAGTATCTATATGCACCCTCTAAGTTTCAAAAATGCAATGTTTTGTTAAGTATTTTATACTCTGGAATCTAAATGCATACCTCAGTTTCTTTTCTAATGCTACGTTAAATCTGTTTTATTAGGAGCTTTCCAATTATTCATGTACATGAAATAATTAAAAGAGCACTGCATTCTCCCTCAGGAAAGGGCATGATCACAGAACTGCCATGTAATGCATGTGCATGTACTGTCTCATTTCTGTAATAATCTGTCATCTGTACAGAATCTCCGCAGAGAAGGTGGATTTCCCCATGCCTTTTGCTGTCCTGTGTTCTTGTTTCCACTTTCTGTATAGTCTAACTGTAATTAAGGATAAAAAGGTGGAGGTGGGAGGGAAACTAGGTCAATTACACCAGTATGTGTTCTGTAATGGGCTACCTAGTGCCCTACTGGTAACCCTTTGTAAGCATAAAAGCTAAACTTCTAAAAATCAAATAATTCTTAGATTATCTCATTAACAGAAAAATGGATTCTCTGGAGGAAATGTCAACACATCCTAGTCTACATAATTTATTTTATCTTCTGCTTGGGGTATAAACTGCACTCTCAATAAGGTAAAGCAACAAAAACTGTGATCCAAAGTGAACCTAATACTAAATGAAGTCCTATTCTGTTTTTGAGTTTGTCATAGGTAACCATCGTAGGTAACCTTCCCTAACCATCCTGGTCTAAGAAATCCTCTGCTTAGCCCCCAAATGCATTAAGGTTATTTGAAGAGCTTGCCAGTATCAGTTGGTAAAAAGACGTATATAGTAAACAGAAATGTAACATGAAGTTCTTTATGAGTGAAATTTCTCCCTGTGAATGCCTGGAAGTATCTGCCCAAGCTCCCCCTGAGAAGGAATCATTGCAAGTTGTGTGTTTCTTTCTTAGGTTAGAAAGATTCTTTCCCTGAATTGGCTTGACAGGCCTGGTAAGTAAGTAATGGTACAGTAAAAAGAGCTGCTTCTCCCTGCTCTCTCCCTCTCATTCCCTGTTCTCTCCCTCATTATTTTAAAAGGGCAGAAAGCATGAATTTAGTGGAGAAAAGGTTTATGTGCAATTGTAGCTTCTCAATATGTTCTTTCTCATACACCAACTTTTGAAAAGCTACCAGTTTAAACCATCCCTTTTTCAAAAAGCTGTTTTTATTTTAATTTTATATTACCCTTCTCTTCAACCCCTTAGAGCTGGAGAGCCATTCCTGAAGCAAAGACATGAATCCTCAAGAGTAAAGAAAATCATTGCTATGAAAGACAATTCCAATTTCAGAGGAAGACATCAGGGATATTACTGAGGTCAAACCAGTATGAGAGAACAGTGACTACATTCTTCCTGAGCAACAAATCAAAGTGAAGCTTTGTCTTGACCTGCAGTAGCCGTTCAACATGAAGAGTAATATTCTACAATTAAAAAATGGCATCTTAATAAACAGCACATATCAATAAAGCTGCTAACTGTAAAGCCCATTGTCTGCCTTACAGCAGATGATGATTACAGATCAAGGTAGAAAGTAGCCTGCAAATGTTTGGAAATATTTTTCATTGCCCAGGACTGTCACCCTACTGAAAGTACTGAAAGAGCTCATTAACCTTCACTTTTCGGGGCTTCTGCTCCTTGCTGCCTAAAATAGGAAATAGCTCAACTTTATAGTAACATGTCAGCTCCTTCACCTTCTCACCCTTGAAAACCACTGCAAATGCTATGTGACAACACCATTACTGTCAGTAATAAAATCAGCCATCCTTACTGACAGCATAGGAAAGGCTAAAAGCATATAGTGAAAATCCAGTCATTGGTAATAAAAAGGTTAAACAACTGCTCTGTCAAAAGGAAATCTGACATTGTAAGAGCCTCCAATTAAAACTAGAAGGCAAAACTAAACATGCAAATACACAAAATTTGCTTCTATATATGTGAAAGAAATGGCAGGTTGGTAATGACTTGTAGAGTCTTTACCCTCTCTATCATAAATCTGAGTCCAGCCTGAGTGAACAAGCATCTATATTGCAAAGAACTATGATACATTCACTAAATGGCACCATTCTTGACAGCTGCAGGAAATAAATCAAGGATTGAACAATGGGGCTAACTTCGGTGAGCTAAGGAGATTAGTAAAAGAGACATTGGGGACTTGGAGCCACAATGAAGTCCAGAACAGGTGGTTGTTCCTTAAGGAGACAATCCTCTGACCTCAGAGGGAGTCAGTCCCAACGCGAACCAAAGGAGGCAAGAGTGCTAAAAAGCCCCCTTGGCTCAGTCAAGGCACCTAGGAGGGCCTGAGGGCAAAAAAGGTGGCATACAATCAGTGGAAGCAAGGGGCTATCACCAAGGAGGATTACACTTCCGTTGCTCATGATTGCAGGGAGGCTGTTAGGAAGGCCAAAGCAGAGACGGAACTAGGGCTGGTGACCAGAATTAAGGGTAACAAAAAATCCTTTTTCAAATACATAGGGAGTAAGAAGAAAGCACCAGGTAATGTGGGGTCCCTACAAGACAGGCTTGGCAATCTGGTGATTGAAGCAAAGGAAAAAGCTGATCTCATCAATGAGTTCTTTGCCTCCATATTTCTGAGCAGGGACCGGGACAACTCCCCCACTAGGATTATGGACAGGCTCAGGGGACACAGCGCCATGCCTAGGGTCAGGGATGATCTAGTTAGGGAACTCTTGGAGGGGCTGGACATGTTTAAATCAGCAGGTCCGGATGCTGTTCATCCAAGGGTACTGAGGGAATTGGCAGACGTCATAGCAGGGCCCCTGGCATGGCTGTATGAGCGCTCGTGGTGCTCTGGCCAGATCCAAGAGGACTGGAAAAGGGCCAATGTGGTCCCCATTTACAAGAAGGGGAGAAAGCAGGACCTGCGTAACTATAGGCCAGTTAGTCTCACCTCAGTCCTTGGGAAGACCGTTGAGAAAATTATCAAAGAGCACATCTGCAAGGGCCTAGCATGTGAGGTAATGCTCAGGGGCAACCAACACAAGTTCATTGAGGGCAGATCCTGCCTGACTAACCTTGTTTCCTTTTACGACCAGGTCACAACGTCCTTGGATGTGGGCATTGAGGTGGATGCTGTCTACCTGGACTTCAAGAAGGCCTTTGACACTGTTTCTCACCCCATTCTCATAAAAATACTAGGCGGCTGTGGCATTGATGCCTACACAGACAGATGGGTGGCAAATTGGCTCAATGGTCGCACCCAAAGAGTGGTGGTGAATGGGTTGTTTTTGACCTGGAGGGATGTGGGCAGTGGAAATCAGGGCTTGGTCCTCAGGCCTGTGCTATTCAACATCTTTATCAGTGACTTGGACGTGGGCGTGGAATGCACGCTGTCCAAATTCACTGATGACACAAAGATGTGGGGAGAAGTAGGCACACTGGAGGGGAGGGACAGAATCCAGCTAGGTCTAGACAGGTTACAGAGGTGGGCGGATGAGAATAGGATGGAATTCAACGCAGACAAGTGCAGGGTGCTGCATCTAGGGAGAAGGAACCTGCAACACACCTATAGGCTGGGAAACACCCTTCTTATCAACATGGTGGCAGAAAGGGATCTTAGAGTCATTGTTGACTCTAGAATGAACATGATCTGCCAATGCGAGGAAGCAGTCAGTAAAGGCTAACCGCACCTTGTCGTGCATCTACAGGTACATCACAAGCAGGTCCAGGGAGGTGATTCTTCCCCGCTATGCGGTGGCCTCAGTTGGAGTACTGCATCCAGTTCTGGGTGCCGCACTGCAAAAGGGATGTGGATAACCTTGAGAGCGTCCAGAGGAGAGCCACTCACATGGTCAGGGGGCAGCAGGCCAGGCCCTACGAAGATAGACTAAAGGGTCTGAATCTATTCAGCCTCCACAAGAAAAGACTGAGAGGGGATCTGGTGGCTGTCTATAAACTCACTAGGGGGGACCAGCAGAAAATAGGTGAGGCTCTGTTCCCCCAGGCACCACCTGGGATAACAAGGAATAACGGCCACAAATTGATTGAGATTAGGTTCAGGCTTGATATCAGGAGGCATTACTTTATGGTTAGGGCTGCCAGGCTCTGGAATGGGCTCCCGGGGGGGGGGGGGTGCTCTCCCTTGGGGGTCAAGAGGAGGTTGGATAGATATCTGGCTGGGGTATTATGATCCCACCACTCATTCCTGCCCAGGGCAGGAGGTCAGACTTGATGATCTGTTCAGGTCCCTTCTAACCCTAGAAACTATGAAGCAAGCTTGGGAACTAACCTAACTCCATACCATTAGGGGTCAACCCTCCTTTATTTGATGGGTTATGTTGTGATGATATGACCATCATGTTTACATTTTGCAAAGTTGAGAATTTAAAAGAAAGATCTATTCCTCATAGACTTCATAGATATTAGGGCTGGAAGGGACCTTAAAGATCATCAAATCCAGCCACCTGCCCCAGGCCTCACCAAGACCAAGTACAGCGGGAGGATGACATCCTGAGATTTACTTGAGAAGCATCTATGGATGCAAGCCAGAGTTTTATTTGCTTTACCAGCTGCGACATCACATTGGTGGCTCATGTTCATCTTGTGGTCAATCATGACCCCCACGTCTTTATCGGCCATGGTGCTAGCGAGCATAGCACTGCCAAGCCTATAAGCGTGCTACGGGGTTTTTTTCTTCGAGGTGGAGTACCTTGCATTTTTCGATATTGAACATCATCAGGTTTATATCCGCCCATTTACTAAGCTTATCCAAGTCAGCCTGGATCACTAGCCTATCCTCAGGTATGGATGCTATGCCACAAAGTTTAATATCATTGGCGAACTTGGCCAGTGCGCTTCTGACACAAATGTCCACATCATTGATCAAGATGTTAAGAGAACCAGTCCAAGGACAGAGCCTTGGGGGACACCACTGGTCACGGAGTGCCATAATGATTAGCTTCCATTGACTACTACACTCTGGGTCCAACGTCAGAGCCAATTCCCCAGCCATTGGACTGTGATGTAGCCGAGGCCACAGTTGGCCAATTTTTCCATGAGGTGATCATGGGACACCAGATCAAAGGGTTCCTCAGTCATTACTAAGGTGTAAGGATGTGACACAAACTCAAACAAGTGTTAAACCAATTTTTATGAGACTAACAAGTACTGTTTGGTATCTTACTGTACCAAAACATAGCACATAACAAAGAAAATAAACCAGACAAATCTTAAAATAAATTAATGTTTATCTTTGGTTGCACTTCTCATGTTTTAGGAATATCTCTGGACTAAGAAATTATGTTTGAAGTTAAAAGCCCCTGCAAAAACTCAGGCAGTCACTGATTTTTACCTTTGTGCACCTGGGTTTATACACCATATTTAAACTAATAGACCAAACTTTTAATAATCCCATAATTTGTACAGACCAAAGAATTTAACAATCATTTGTAAATGCAAAATAAGGCATTTCAGATGGACTGATTTCTATTCTAATTGAAATGAAAAGTCCATCTTATGAGAGAAGATTAAAGAAGCATGACTTAATGTAGCCTGGCAAAGTGAAGGAACAGAAAGAATGAAAAGGCTATAATGACACACGAATAAACAGGTATAAGCAGCGGTGCTCAGTCCCCAGCCCAAGGGCCAGATCTAGCCTGCAGAGCCATATCATCCAGCCACAGTTCCCCATGGGTCCAAAAACTTGGTGGCAGGGGAGCAGTGGCAGCATTAATTGCCATTTCCCTGCTGCCAAACTTAGCATCCTGTGGGCAGTCCTGCAGGTCAGATAAAGTTGCCCTGTGCACTAGATCATGCTTATGCATGAGGCCCCATCAGCGTGGCCAGGAGGCCAGATCTGGACATGCTAGGTCAGCATGTGGTTGGATTCAGGTGCACAGGCCCAGATCTGGGCGTGCAAGGCTGGGTCAGTCCAGCATACAGCAGGAAGGCAAAGCCATGCCATGCTAGTGTACAGCTGTATCCTAGCATTGGCCCTGCCCCATTCATCTGGCCCTTGGGGCCAAAAGGTTGGGCACTATTGGTATAAACAGTCTATGAATAAATAAATTAAAGCTGGATATTAGAAGGAAGTTTCTAACCATCAGAAAAGTTTGCTTCCGGAGCACCTTTCCAATAAAAATAATGGCGGCCACCTAACCTAACTAACTTTTAAGATGGAGTTTGCTAAGTTTATGGACAAGTTACAGGCTGGCAATACAGGGCAACCTGGACAGGCTCATGAAGTGGGCAGACTTCAACCTGATGTCATTTAATACAGAAAAATGTAAAGTGTTCCATCTGGGGAGAAATAACACACAGTACACTTACAGGCTCAGCAGTGCTCTGCTTGCCAGCACCACAACTGAACGAGACCTGGGTGTCATGATTGACAACAAAATGAACATGAGCCACCAATGCGATGCTGTAGCTGGTAGAGCTAACCAAACACTGGCGTGCATCCACCAAGGTATCTCGAGCAAGGTAAAGGATGTCATCCTCCTGCTTAACTTGGCCTTGGTGAGGCCACAACTGGAGTACTGCATCCAGTTCATAGATTCATAGAAGTAGGGTCGGAAGGGACCTTGTAGATCATCAAGTCCGATGCCCTGCTCTGGGCAGGAGAGAAAACTGGGCTCAAATGACCCCAGCCAGGTAGACATCAAGCCTTCTCTTAAAGACCCCCAGGGTAGGAGCCATCACCACTTCCCTTCGAAGTTAGTTCCAGATCTTAGCTGCCCTGACTGTGAAGTAGTGTGTCGCAGGGAAAGACAAACGGGGGGACCCAAGAAGTCAAGGGGGGAACCCCGGGAGCAGAAGTCGGGGGACGAGCTGAGCAAGAAAAGTAAAATTAAGAAAGAATACTCACCCACAGCGAAACACGCGGTGAGGCAGGAGCACCAGGAGGAACCCACACGAGCCATCAGCCGTGCTTTCATACAACTGCAGCCAGCTGGTGACATCAGCGGCAATTACCGGCTGGCAGGGATAAAGAGAACAGCTCCCAAAGAGGCGGGGGAACAGACGCCGGGAGAAACCCCAGCCGGAGGGGTCAGCCGGAGGCGCGGAGTGGAGAGAGAGATGGCAATCCCCAACAGAAGAGGATCCGACGCCTCACGCGGTGAGGGCAGAGCCGCCAACGGCGGTGAAGGTAAACCCGCATTCAGGGCAGGAGCTCTGGTGCAGAGAAAGGAGGGGGAGGAAGACAGAGGCTGGAGAGACCCCGAGCCCGGCAGCCTCCACAGAGAAGGAGGAGGCACTGACCCTCCCCCCAGCTTCCAAACAGGTGGGACGGTGGAGGGGCCCACGGGACCCAAGGGTACGCCTCAGGGAGAGCGACAATATTGAGAAGGCCCAGAGAGAGGGCGACGATATTGAGAAGGCCCAGAGAGAGGGCAGCGCCACTGAAAAGGCCCAGAGAGAGGGCAACGATATAGAGAAGGCCCAGAGAGAGGGCAGCACCATTGAGAAAGTCCAGAGAGAGGTCAACGATATGGAGAAGGCCCAGAGAGAGGGCAGTGATACGCAGGGCCAAAGGGGCCAAGACGGGAGAGACCAGGAATCACCCTGAGGTCTCTCAACCATGGAAGGGAGCTTTAGATAGCACCTAAGTGGAAAAGGGGGCTGGGTGGACAGGAGGGGGCCCTGGTGGCCAGATATGAGCACTGAGGTGTACCTCAGGCACAGTCGAACACACGGTGTTGGTGGAGGTTTTCTTTCATTTTTTTTTTAAGTATTTTGTGTTTCCCCAAGCCAGGAGGGGTTGAGGTAGAGGGGAGAGAGGAGAACCGAGGGGAGAGGTGCGCTTATAGGTTAAGAGACATCCATCATGCAGGAGATTGGCCGCAGGACAAGCAGTGACCCGCCAGTCTGGGTATAAGGTGAGGTAGAGGGGAGGTGGAGCCTCGCAGAAGACCACCGGAGGAACGAGTGGCCAGTGAGGGAGCCCAAGCAGTACTGAGCCCCCCCACTGAAGAAGATTCAAAGTCGTGGCAGGCAAGAAAGGGGCGGACTGTGTCACGAGTAAACACCTCCTTTAAGGACCACCTGCGACAGCAGGGAGGATACCGGTGTGCACCCGGATCAAAGCTGCATGGAACAAGATGTTTGAGGGCAAGCGGGCACATAGTGCCTTCGGATGTCTAGTCTAAACATACTCTCTAACAATTTGTGGCTGTTATTCCTTGTTACCCCCGGGGGGGCACTAGGGGGAACAGGGTCTCTCCCAAACCCTGCAGTTCTGGGCGCTGCACTTTAGGAAAGATGGAGAAGCTCAAGAGAGTCTAGAGGAGGGCCACGCGCATAATTAGAGGCCTGAAGACCAATATGTATGAAGAGAGGCTGAGGGACTTGGGATTGCTCAGCCTGGAAAAGAAAAGACTCAGGGAGGACTTGGTTACAGCCTGTAAGTATATCGGGGCATACATTGGGGGAACATCTATTCACCAAGGCCCCCCAGGGGAGGACAAGAAATAATAGACACAAGCCAATTGAAGATCACTGCAGGCTAGACATAAGGAAAAACTTCTTTACAAGCTGAGTGCCGAGGGTTTGGAACAGGCTCCCCCCAGAAGTGGTACAGTCATCTACCCTGACAATCTTCAAAAAATGTCTTGACACCCATCTTGCTGGGATCATATGATCCCACCAGTCTTTCCTGCCCATGTGCAGCAGGGCTGGACCCGATGATCTGTAAGGTCCCTTCCAGCCCCTAACAACTACGAAACTATATCAAGTCATTATCCACAACAGCAGGGGAGTGGACACAGTGATCCAAGAAGTCCCTCTCAGTCCTATGTTAAAATTCTCTCTACTATATAGACTTATCCTTTCCTAGATATCATTATCTATTCTGTTATTGTGAGAAGTACATTTCTCAAGAAGATAAACTGGGAGAGAAATATTAAGATAGTTTCCAGTAGTCCAACCTAACAAGACTTACGAAAATCTCTTTGCTATTCAGTAAAACATATTCTTGCACATGTGTAACATATATATGTTACAGGCTCTAAATAGAGTAAAATAACCTTTAAACTCAGAGACCCACATTTAGAAATAAAACTTATAGAAGTAATTACAGATAAAAGCTCTACCACCAGCTTGAAATTTGCAATAAAAATTGCAAAAACATCAGCTTTAATCATTATAGTGACATGATATAAATCAAACAGTTAATTTCTCTATCCCAAAGTATCTCCTGCTCTGAAATAAGCAGTAGTAGTGTTCCAGTGAAATGGGCAAATTAAAAGGGGCCCATAGTAACAGCAGTCTGGCTACATGGAGCAATCACTTAAGACAAAAAGCTGGTCGTGTGTGACCATAAACTCAGCAAATTATTTATGGTTACCAAAGACAGCAGCTGGTCTCACAAAAATAAGAGATGCTCTCAAGAACAAGGGATGCCATTAGAAAGAGATGGTGCTACTTACAGATGGCGCTGTGAACAGTGCTACTCAGAAGTTAGTGACTTTCCAATGTAACATTACTACATCCTACAGAAATTGCTAAGACCCATGATGAGAAAATAAGTCAAATACTCATCTGAAAGGCTTAACAAACAGAGTACAATGAAACAACTTTTTTCCATTACAGGAATTAGCCTTTTCTCAGTAATTTTATGCATGGGATATACATCAAACATCTCATATGCTCCCTCACGCATACAGAATGGTAAGAATGGATCTGACTGGAAACTAATCAAAACACCTGCCCCCTCCCCAAATTCCAACTGAACTCTGCTCTATGATTTTAAATCTCAGTCAGATAAAACCAGAAGGAGCTTGGCATTTTAATTCAATTTGATGCCACTTGAGTTCACAACAATCTGTGCTATTTTTTAATTAAATTTTCATGTGAACTTGATGCTCATTGAAGGCTATCCTTGTTTCAGACTCAAACCTAATAATCAAAATGAACCTGATCTTGTTCCAACTGATGCGCTCTCAGTCCATCTTTCAAGACACTGATGGTCATATATGAAAGAAAGAATAGGTAAATAACAAAACCATGTAAGCAAACCTTCCCTTTATCTATGAAGTAGTAGTAGTAGTAGTAGTTTATTTACAGCTTTAGTAAAACAATAAGGGTGACAATTAAAGTTGTATATAATAACATTATATAAAAATGTATGACTGTTGGGTAAATCTGATATCTTTTATTAAACCAGCTCAAATAGTTGGAAAAATTCTTCTTAGCAAGCTTTCGGGCACAAACACCCTTTGCCAGGCTGAGGAAGCATCTGTCTATTGCTATAAAGCATATAATAAAATTACACATTCTATCAGTATTAAACAAAATTAAAACAAAACCTAGTATCTGATGATACAAAAATAAATAAAATGAAGCAATATACAATAGACGGGTAAAATAATAAAAGAATGGAATATTTATTATTTGATTTTAGCCCTTTTTCTTTGTGCAAGTAATGAAGATACACCTACTGAGTATAGGACTGGCTGTAAGTTATTAGCATTCATTATGTACTTCTGAGGATTTGAAGATCTGACTGAGAACCTGGGTCTTCACTGCCTGGTTCTAAATGTTATCACATTGAACAGAAACCATTTTGCGACATGTTCTGTTGATCATGAGCAAGCAGTCTAAGACACAAAAGTCCTTCTCCCTGTGTCATGCTGATGTTGCTATTTAGACAGGACATGCTGAGAAATTTAGAACTGTGGTCGGGATTACTTTGAGGAAAACTAGTGTATAAAGAGAAAGAGATTTAAAAAGAAGAACCATGAGAGAGAAGTGTTCTAAGACACCTGGGTGACTACTTCTATTATTAAACAGCAATCACATGTGTAGGGACTAGGGCTGTGCAAAGCTTAGTCGCTGATTCGATTTGGCAGAGATTCAGCCCAATTCGGTGGCCAAATCTCCAACTCTGAATTGAATCAGGAGACCCTTTAATCTCTCCGAATCAAATTGGCACCCTCTGAATCGATTCGGAGAGATTCAAAAAGATTCGACGATTTGGCCATAGACACAGCTTTATATGTTTTTTCTACATACTTCAAGGTACCAGGTGGCTCGTGAATGCTGAGATGGTGGGGTGGATGAAGCATCCCACAGGAGTGTAGGGGGCTCCCCAGCGCACTTGGCTGCGGACCCAGAAGTTGACCAGAAGTACTTCCGGTCTACTTCTGGATTCGCCGCTGAGCATGCAGGGGGGTCCCCATGCTCCTGTGAGACGCTCCATCCACCCCATTATCTCAGCATTCACGAGCCACGCCTAGTACCTCGAGGTATGTAGAAAAAACATTTAAAGCTGTGTCTATGGCCAAATCGCTGATTCTCCAAATCCGCATCAAATCTTCAGATTCGGATTCAGCCAAATCAAATCAGGACAGTGATCTGAATCAATGAATCGAAACACTGTCCCCCATTTTTGACCAAATCTGAATCCAAATCTAATACAGCCCATTTTGCACACCCCTAATAGGGACCTCCTTAAAGTGCAATGAGACAAAGGGTTTTCTGTGGCCCACTCACAGCACACAGAGACAATATCATGGGCATTTTGTGGCAGCGCCACCCCTCAGCACTGATTGATGGAGAGGCCACAACCTCTCGGCACTTATTGGCAGAAAGGCCTGGGGAGGAGAGACAAGGGGGTGGCCACCATCTTGTCCACTGCCCTTCATGCCACCCTGACAGCCAGCACCTTCCCCTGCTGGCAGCACAAACTGCTGGCTCCCACTGGGAAGCCAGCATTTTGAGCACTTTTACACATGCGCCAGGGTGGAATTTTAATTAGAGCAGCTTTGGAGCTGCTCTATTTAAAACTCCTACAGCATCTCATGTATTCAGCATCCCATATTTCAAAATGGCAGTGGGGGCACCTAACTAAAGTTCATTTGATGACCTTCAATTAAAGCACTCCCACCATTTTGAAACAGGACACTGAATACACAGAATGCTGTAGCACGTTGGACCGCTCCAATGAGAACTCTCCAGCAGACTCGATTAAGCGGAGCAGGGTAATGGAGTCTGCTCTGACATGTTCTGATCAGGATGCATCGGAGTATGTATAAAAATGCCCCTTATTACTATCAATTTTTTATTTGTTGTTGATTTTGTGGACAATCCACAAAACCACAAATTAAGTAGATCCCTTACACACGTACTTCAAAATGCAAACAATATGGTCCTAAAGGGAAAGATCTCCTTGATTTCATGATGCTAATAAACAGAACCATTATGATCTCAGTGGCACTTCTCTAGGTACAATTCAGAGCTGAAGCTGAAGAAATTTTCACTAACCATACTTAAAAGTAAAATACAAAAACTGTTTTGTGAAAGAAAACTTCAGTTGAATTTTTAATTATTTTGCTAAAATCAGATTCATTCAGCCTCTTTTGGATTTTTTTTCAACAAATATTTATAGAATCCAGTTTGAATGGTGTATATGTTTCCAGAAAGTGAATTTCGGAGTCAAAGGCACCAACAAAACACCAAATTTCCAGTCTGGATGTGGGAATGTTTGTTCTGGGACCAAACCCGAATGGGCGCTCTGCCTTAAGCATGCTTATCAGCATGTGCATAGTGCTGCATGAAGGGCAACTCTGTTGCATCCTATCAGGAAGTAGCATCTGCAGAGTCAGTGTTTCAGGCTTCTCTGCTACACTCCCCAGCACAGTCCCTTGCTAGAGCAGACATGTCCCCAGTTTCTTGCCTGTTGCAGGTGCTCAACAGATCCCTTTTTCCCCTCCCACCCCAACATGTCCCAACCACCTACTGCATTGCAGGGAAAGCAAGAACATAGTTCTGACTGCTCCAGTGACACACTACATGCAAGCCCACAGAGGAATCAGAAAGAAGCCTGACTGGCCTTGTTTGAGCCTGGAGGAGTGCTAGAGCATTCTAAATTGTTCCAATAGGTGCCACAGAAATGGGGATTTGCAGGTGGTTTATGTCCAATTTATGTCACTTATGCAGTGCAAAGTAAGCAGAACAAGGTAGAGGATTTGCTCCAAAATAATGACTTTGGACCCTTGACCATTTTGAAGTCATGCTTCTGGCCTGGAGGCTGAAATGTGCTGCAGACCAAGTAAGTCTAGCAGCGTACTTTCTAATGTATTGGATGAAGCTTATACCAGCTGAAAGTCAAGTTCCATTTTCAGTTGATTTTAAATGAAGGCAAATAGTAGAAATACATGACGTCCTCTATCCAGAAGCGTTAAGAGCTCAGTTGTCTCTCAATTCTGTATTGTGTAAGATGTACAGATTCTGCCTCGTTGATTTTCACATTCATTTAATTTTCACATTTGTTTATTAAGCTCATTTGAATATAAATAAAAATTAATAATTTATTCTATTCCTCGCTGAATAATGTTCTATTCACTGACGTGATACTTAAGACTGTTTGCCTGATGCATCCAAAATTATGATTCAAATCTAAATAACCATATTTTTCTTTAATAATTACAGGTTTGTTGTTTCAAAAATAATAACTTCAGAGTGAAAATAATTCTTCAGTCAAGTTTTTTTCTCTCTCTCTCTTTCTTTTTCTCTCTTTCTTTCTCTTTCTACATATATATCAGCCAGCATCCCAATTTTCAACAGTGAACTTGTTAAAACATGATAATTATTTCAAACTGCATTATATATAAATGAATTTTAAAATGTTAGCAATAGCAAAAAATCTAGTTTTATGACAAAGTACAGCATATTGCCAAGGTCTCTTGGAGCCTTGGTATTGACCTACAAGTAGTTGTGGGAGATGGGCTAGGTACCAGAGGACTGAAAAAGGGCCAACATAGTGCCCCTCTTCAAAAAAGGCAAAAAGGAGGACCCACGGAAGTATAGACAGATTAGCCTCACCTCAATACGCGGGAAATTACTGGAGCAGATCCTAAGAAAGGCCACTTATAAGCATCTAAAAGAGGAAAGGCTGATCACAAGCAGCCAGCATAGATTTATGAAAAACAAAACTTGATCTCCTTATTTGACAAAGTAACTACTTGGGTGGATGAAGGGAATGCCGTGGATATGTGTATCTATCTGGACTTCAGCAAGGCTTCTGACAAGGTCCTGCCTGACCTTCTCATAAACAAATTGGAGAAATGTGGGCTAGACAGAACCACTACAATGTGGATAGATAGCTGGCTAAATAGCCACAATCAAAGGACAATTATTAACAGGTCCAGGCCACAATGGCAGGAGGTTTTAAGTGGAGTCCCACAGGGGTCTGGTCCTGGGCCAAGTGCTGTTCAAAGTTTTTATTAATAATTTGGATGTGGCATAGAAAGCTTCTTGAGCAAGTTTGCAAATGACATGTAACTGGAAAGGACTGCGCACATGGAGGATATGAATGCCAATTCAAAAGGATCCTGACAGATTGGAAAGTTGGACTAGAGCTAACAGGGTGAAGTTCAGTGCAGACAGATGTACAGCGCTTCAGGAACAGTAGGCAAAAACACAAATATAAAATGGGTGACACCTGGCTGGATGGCAGCACTAGGATCTGGAAGTTGTGATAGATCACAGACTTAACATGAGTCTGAAGTGTGATGCAGCCACATAAAAGGCGAATGTGGTTTTGGGATGCATCAATAGAAATGTTAGGTGTAAGACACAGGAGGTGATAGTGCCTCTCTACTCAGCACCGGTTAGGCCTCATCTGGAGTACAGTGTAAAATTCTGGGTTCCACATTTTAAAAAAGGACGGGGAGTAATTAGAGAAGGTCCAGAGGTGGGCAACAAAGATGATAAATGGCTTGGAAGGCAAGTCATATAAGAAGAGCCTGAAGGATGTTCAGCTTATGGAAAAGGCGCTTAACAGGGGACATGGCAGCAGTCTTAAGCTATATGAAGGCTTCCATAAAGAACAGAGAAAGGATCTTTTCTCTCTTGCTGCAAAGAGAAGGATAAGGACAAATGGCTTGAAGCTATAGTAAAGTATGTTTAGATTGGATTATTTATTTAGATTGGGTATCTGAAATTTTTTTTTACCACTGCTCAGGGATGATCTAGGCGTAGCCATGCCTATGTTCTACTGTGGGTATTTCCCATGCTTCTGAACTTTGCTGGTTGCCCCAACGCCCCCCCCCACACACACACACACATGCACGCGCACACACACACCTTTCTGCTACATGTGTCAGGGTGTTTTTAAGCCTCCCTCGCATTGGGTCTTGGCTACAGCCAAGGCTGGGAACTTTAACTGGGGTACTCCTGCTGGGACCAAAGCTGGAGGTTCCTGGCTAGAGGGTCTTGCCCCTCTGCTCAGTGTCAAACCAATCACCATATCTGGGGTCAGGAAGGAATTTTATGCAGGGTCAGGCTGAAGATTGTGGGGATGTTTGCCTTCCTCTGCAGCAGGATGCATGGCCCTCTACCTGGAATCTCTTAAGCATCTACTGACAATATTTCACAGAAGCAGGACATTGATTGCCATGGTTCCCCTGCTTTACCTGTGGCAGGTTAGGGTGTTAGGTCTGTGTTCTGTCAAGATAGTAGCTGTATGTAGAGTTTAGATGATAGGATTTCTATTTAGATTATAGGATTTTATAGGATGGTTTGGTTATGGATGATCCTGCCTCTGGCAGGGGGTTGGACTAGATGATCTCTGGAGGCCCCTTCCAGCCCTGCTTCTCTCTTAGCAATGTGATTTTATGATATCAGCCATGGGATCTAAGCATTCTAAACACACTGTAATGAGACTGTATAACTATTAAAAACATTAATTTGTAAGAGGTTTAACATTTAGCTAAATTACTTCTGATACTACATATATATATGCATGAAAAAGAGAGACTTACAGGGTAGCAGAGAATTAAAAATGAAAAGGAGCGTTATAATTAAGAGAGATCCAGGCTTTGTTTAAATGCTTTCCTCTCATGTGGTTTTGCGCATTCTTTCAGGGCAGTATAATTTTCTTGTCATCTCCGAACTGTTTTGCACAGCAGGGGTAGAAAGACAGTAGTTGACCTAAACTGCCAATTCAATTAGTTTAGTGAAAGCTATTTCAATTGAGGGATGACATGCTTTCTTCTTGCTCAACCTCTTTTTTTAAATGAAATACACAGCACATGCCAACCTGTTGTAAACCCTGTAAACCCAGTCTGGGCCCCAGCCCTGCACCTTGTGTTATCTTTTTCACTCATGCAAAGAAAAACATGAAACACTGGAGGCTTCATTCTCATTAACACTTCGGCCACTTTATAGCACTCTAGACATGTGAAGGGGCCTAAAAAAGGTGTAGCATTACTGATAATCTACCATTCTGATGTGGTAGCACTTCAAACCCACTTAGTACCAGTGCAAACAACTACACAAAGCTCAAGGGAGAGGAGGATCAGTGACTGACTCCAGTAGAGCCCAATGAAATTGAACGTCTCTGATTTGATGCTCTTTTTAAAACCCCAACAACTACAACCTGATGCGAAACCAACAATGTGCATTTGTTTCCTGTACCATCCAGCCAGTTGAAAGGACAACCAGGCACCCCTCAACCCTGAGACAAGTATACAAGCAAACAACATACCCTCCTTGGCTAGGGACAGACATTTAAAAAGCCTGAACTGATTCAATCTTTGCAGGTTAGTCTACACTGCAAAGTTTGAACTGTTTTGGAGGTGGATAGACATTCCCTTTCCATTCCAGAAATGCAGGCATATGCCTGCAGTGGCTCGGGCTAGAAACTGGGGGCTGATAGAGCAGTCCTCCCTTCCCTTCTACAGCAATGAGATGAGGAGAGTGTGGCCAAGCCCTGGCAGGAGGTTCTGATTAGGGAGGTGTGTAAACACCTCACCCTGCCTGCACCCTCCCAGACTTTTCCCTGCTTGCTGCTCAAGGGGCGAGAGTGTTGCCAGACCCTGCATCTGTTAACACTGAGCTTTTCAATCTCCGTCTCCCTGCTTCTAAAGACTGTCTGCAAACCAGGTCATTTCTAACACCTTTCTCTGTCCCCTCTTGAAGACTGACAGATTGCAGCCAGTTTATCAGCCCATCAAGCCCTACAAAAGAAAATATCTCTCTCATTAGTTTCAAGCTCTTTTTATCTGCAAGATGCATTTGCATTTGCAGGCCACTAGCTGTCTGCCTTTATTACAATGAAATCAGAGACCCACACAGACACCTCTCAGCATTAGCTAGCATGGGGGGGAGTGGGGGCATGGCCAGATCCTGGTGTCCCTGTCTTGGGGTCCCTGCTTGAGCAGCCAGCAGAAGAGGGGTGTGAGGGGGAAGCCTGGCAGCTGCTGCAGTCCCTCAGCCAGCTGAAGCAGTGACAGTGCTCTGGCTAGGAAGGAGAGGGGCACAGCCCCGCAAAGCATACGGGATGCTGTGGGACTCTAGTTTAAGTTAAACCAGGAAGGGGTCTGGGACAGACATTACATAAACCGGTTTGACTGAAATCAGTTAAGTCTGATACTACATTCAACCAGGTTTATCTCAAACCGGTTTCAGCCATTTTCAAACTGGTTTATGTGTACTGAACATCTGTTCTGTTACAGGTTTAAACCAGTTCCTGATCATTTAAACTGGTTTATAAGTAATGTCTGTCCCTAGCCCTTGCCATAGCACAATTAAAACAACTCACTATTCACCCACTCACTCAAAATGGCTAGTGCTTTTTACTGCCTTTGTTTCTGAGCAAATAATTTCAGGGGCCTTAAAGGCCTAAGCTGAGTTGATGGACAGCCCTGGGCAGGACAGGGTGAGCATGCTTCCTCACCAAAGTCCGCTAAGGCACTCCAGAATAGGGTATTCACCAGTGAGGTTGTTCCAAGGTTATCCCAGGTGGCCATTCTCAGGCCCAGTGGAGACTGAGGTCCCAAGATCAGGGATACATCCAGAGCAGCCTCACTGGTAAACTTCTTGGTCTGAAGTATATCAATGCACTCAGCAGAAGAGAGTTGTGGGGAGAGGGCATGCTCAGCTATATCCTCCCTGGGACCTGCCACTGTAGCAGTACATGCAAAGCCAAAAGGGGTCTCATTTTAAGGAGGTCTTGAGCACTAACCCTTAGAAATCCAATTTCATTCAAGTTTCTCACATGAGACACGAAGAAATCAGCAGCCATTTCTAATAATTTCCAAGTGAGAAAAAAGGTAAATGAGAATTCTGTGGAGGTTGAAAGAAGCCCACATGGTATCCCTGCAAGAGCTTTACCAAGAAGGCTCCAGGTAGCAGCAAAGAAAGAGCCAATTTACATTTCTGGCTTCAGAGAGATAAGGCTCTTTAAAAAAGTACAATTTTGCAAGTCTATTTCTGAGTGCATGTAAACTAGTGGGAGGGTAATTCCCTCCTCCCTGTTCCTCTTTGTGAATATCACATGGGAAGGGTGTGTAAGAGCTGCATTACCTCGGCTGAAAAAATCCACAATGGAGATTTCGTATTCATCAGATGAGAGTACTGCAGATGGACAAAGTAATGAACAGTTTTTCAGGGAAAACACTGTACTAGTGCCCAACTGAACACAATATATCTAATCTCACCAGAAAGCAGAACTAACACTGCAGTGTGCATGGCACAATGTCTTTGAGATCTCTCACTGCAATTGCAGAACCTTGGTTAGCTGTCAATGCACATACAGTACTACACAGCACATGTACAAATACATAAACATTGGTATGCGAGCAATCACATGATGAACTACACCAGAACCAGTTGCATGGATGTTATGATGCCCAACCTATTAATCTCTAGGATGTGTACTTATGGGAAAGTCTAGGGAAGAAAAAAGGGTCGATTTCCTTTAAAAATAAATTTATAGTTTCTCACCTGGTGATTATTTTGTATCATTAAAAGCATAAAGCAGAATAAACACAGAGCTTTCCGCCAACTCTTCATGAAAGCTTTTCCACTATAGTTACTCAGATCTAACCTTTGTGGTTCCTAAAAACCACATATTTTAGTGCACTGGTGTCAAACGCCGAGGTCCCAGCAAAGCAGGCCTACAGATCAGCCCTGCACATTGGATCCAACATGCAGGGCTGGCCTGGTGCAGGTGCTGCAAGCATCCCAAACTAGCTACATTTGCAAGGGTACATTGTTGACTCATATCCAGTTTATTGTCCACTGTAATCCCCAGCTCCTTTTCTGCAGAGCTGCTGATCAGCCAGTCAATCCCTAGCCTGTACCGGTACATGGGATTGTTTCGTCCTAAGTGCAGGACTTGGCCCTTGTCCTTGTTGAACCTCATCAGATTTCTTTTGGCCCAATCCTCCAATTTGTCTAGGTAATTCTGAATTCTAGTCCTACTTTCCAGTGTATCTGCTACTCCCCCAGCTTGGTATCATCCGCAGACTTACTGAGAGTGCGCTTTATGCCATCTTCCAGGTCGCTGATAAAGATATTTAACAAAACCGGCCCCAGGATCAACCCCTCAGGCACTCCACTTGATACTGGCTGCTAACTAGACATTGAGTCATTGATTACTACTCTCTGAGCCCAGTGCTCCATCCAGTTTTCTATCAATCCTACAGTCCATTATCCAGCCCATACTTCCTTTGCTTGCCTGTAAGAATGTTGTGGGAGCCCGTATCAAAAGCCTTGCTAGAATCAAGGTATACCATACCCACTGGTCTCCTCACATCCACAGAGCTGGTCATCTCAGCATAGAAGGCAATCAAGTTGGTCAGGCATGACTTGTCCTTGGTGAATCCATGCTGACTGTTCCTAATCACCTTCTCCTCCAAGTGCTTAGAAATTGATTTCTTTCAGATCTGCTCCGTGATTTTCCCAGGGACTGAGGTGAGGCTGACCGGTCTGTAGTTCCCTGGATCCTCCTTTTTCCTTTTCTTAAATATGAGCACTATGTTTGCTCTTTTCCAATTGGAGATACCTCTCCTGATAGCCATGAGCTTTCAAAGATGATGGTCAGCAGCTCTGCTATCACATCAGCCAACTCCCTCAGTACCCTTGGGTGCATCCCATCTGGCCCCATGGACTTGTATATGTCCAGCTTTTCTAAATAGTCCCTAACCTGTTCCTTCACCATTGTTGCCTGCTCACCTCCTCCCCAGATTGTGCTGCCAGGTGCAGTAGTCCAATCTGAGGGTCATATCTTGGACACCCTGTTTTAGAAGGACCCTGATCTGTCTGTAGTATCGCCTATTCCAGGGGTATCAAACTCATTTGGCCCTGCAGACCAAATGAGGGCTATTAGCTCAGTCTATGGGCCAGAATGGGTACAAAGACCAGCCCTACACGCCAAATCCAGTGCACAAGGTAAGTCCAGCCAGGCACCACATGCGTAGTATGCCCTATAGATTCATAGATGTTAGGGCCGGAAGGGACCTCAATAGATCATCGAGTCCGACCCCCTGCATAGGCAGGAAAGA